>NC_133148.1:60117656-60417656 GCF_048418815.1 Hemitrygon akajei | reverse complement strand
ACAGACCCCCTGCTGACTGCTCCTGTGGCTCCTCCCACAGACCCCTGCTGACTGCTCCTGTGGCTCCTCCCACAGACCCCTGCTGACTGCTCCTGTGGCTCCTCCCACAGACCCCCCTGCTGACTGCTCCTGTGGCTCCGCCCACAGACCCCCTGCTGACTGCTCCTGTGGCTCCTCCCACAGACCCCTGCTGACTGCTCCTGTGGCTCCTCCCACAGACCCCTGCTGACTGCTCCTGTGGCTCCGCCCACAGACCCCCTGCTGACTGCTCCTGTGGCTCCGCCCACTGACCCCCTGCTGACTGCTCCTGTGGCTCCGCCCACAGACACCCTGCTGACTGCTCCTGTGGCTCCTCCCACAGACCCCCCTGCTGACTGCTCCCTGTGGCTCCGCCCACAGACCCCCTGCTGACTGCTCCTGTGGCTCCTCCCACAGACCCCCGCTGACTCCTCCTGTGGCTCCGCCCACAGACCCCCTGCTGACTGCTCCTGTGGCTCCTCCCACAGACCCACAGCTCCTGTGGCTCCTCCCACAGACCCCCTGCTGACTGTTCCTGTGGCTCCTCCCACAGACCCCCCTGCTGACTGCTCCTGTGGCTCCTCCCACAGACCCACAGCTCCTGTGGCTCCTCCCACAGACCCCCTGCTGACTGCTCCTGTGGCTCCTCCCACAGACCCACAGCTCCTGTGGCTCCTCCCACAGACCCACAGCTCCTGTGGCTCCTCCCACAGACCCACTGCTGACAACTCCTGTGGCTCCTCCCACAGACCCCCTGCTGACTGCTCCTGTGGCTCCTCCCACAGACCCACTGACTGCTCCTGTGGCTCCCTCCCACAGACCCACTGACTGCTCCTGTGGCTCCTCCCACAGACCCCCTGCTGACTGCTCCTGTGGCTCCTCCCACAGACCCCCTGCTGACTGCTCCTGTGGCTCCTCCCACAGACCCCTGCTGACAACTCCTGTGGCTCCTCCCACAGACCCCCTGCTGACTGCTCCTGTGGCTCCTCCCACAGACCCCCTGCTGACAGCTCCTGTGGCTCCTCCCCACAGACCCCTGCTGACAGCTCCTGTGGCTCCTCCCACAGACCCCCTGCTGACTGCTCCTGTGGCTCCTCCCACAGACCCCCTGCTGACTGCTCCTGTGGCTCCTCCCACAGACCCCCTGCTGACTGCTCCTGTGGCTCCTCCCACAGACCCCCTGCTCCTGTGGCTCCTCCCACAGACCCACTGCTCCTGTGGCTCCTCCCACAGACCCCTGTATAAAGGCGACTGTGGGCAGCTGCTCTCCCTCATTTTCCCCAGGATGTAGTGCTGTTTATTCTTCCAGTCAATAAAAGCCGATATCTCACTTCCTAAGTCTCAGCGTGAGTTATTGATGGTGCATCAATTTTATTGACTGGAAGAATAAACAGCACTACATCCGGGGGAAAATGTCTTCCAACACCTCATGAAGTGTCCTTGTTCATTACGTTCTTTGTGGTTGCATCAGCATCAGGATAGACACTCTGAGATGTTGGTGCTGGGCAGTGGGTAGAGACACAGTCTCCCGGTGCCGGACCCCTGACCTTGGGTGCTGCGTCTATGTTCTCCCAGTGTCTGTGTGCATCAGGTTCCTCCCACATACCAAATGTGTAGGTGTGTGGCCAAATCTAGGGGTGAGACGATGAGAGTGTGCGGAGAATTTTAAATGGGATTAGTATCAGATTATTGTAAGTGGCTGGCGTTGGTGGGTGTTGGTCTGAAGGCTCTGTTTCTGTGCTGCACTGTACCTCTCTGTGAGACAGAACCACGTCACCCTCGATCCCACAATAGAAGAAAAAGATAAGTGACTAATAAGTTCCCTTCTATTCCACACCCTGGTATCCTCTTCCCCTCACCTATCACCTCCCCCGGAGCCCCTCTTCTTCCCCTCACCTACCTATCACCTCCCCCGGAGACTCTCTCCTTCCCCTCACCTACCTATCACCTCCCCCGGAGCCCCTCTTCTTCCCCTCACCTACCTATCACCTCCCCCCGGTGCCCCTCTCTTCTTCCCCTCAATCTACCTATCAGCTCCCCCGGGGCCCCTCTTCTTCCCCGCACCTGCCTATCACCTCCCCAGGAGCCCCTCTTCTTCCCCTCACCTACCTATCAACACCCCCCGGTGCCCCTCTTCTTCCCCTCACCTACCTATCACCTCCCCCGGTGCCCCTCTTCTTCCCCTCACCTACCTATCACCTCACCCGGTGCCCCTTTCTTCCCCTCACCAACCTATCACCTCCCCCGGTGCCCCTCTTCTTCCCCTCACCTACCTGTCACCTCCCCCGGTGCCCCTCTTCTTCCCCTCACCTACCTGTCACCTCCCCCGGTGCCCCTCTTCTTCCCTATCACCTACCTATCACTTCCCCCGGTGCCCCTCTTCTTCCCCTCACCTACCTGTCACCTCCCCCGGTGCCCATCTTCTTTCCCATCACCCACCTATCACCTCCCCCGGTGCCCCTCTTCTTCCCCTCACCTACCTATCACCTCCCCCGGTGCCCCTCTTCTTCCCCTCACCTACCTATCACCTCCCCCGGTGCCCCTATTCTTCCCCTCACCTACCTATCACCTCCCCCGGTGCCCCTTCTTCCCCTCACCTACCTATCACCCTCCGCCGGTGCCCCTCTTCTTCCCCTCACCTACCTATCACCTCCCCCGGTGCCCCTATTCTTCCCCTCACCTACCTATCACCTCCCCCGGTGCCCCTTCTTCCCCTCACCTACCTATCACCTCCGCCGGTGCCCCCTCTTCTTCCCCTCACCTAACTATCACCTCCCCCGGTGCCTCTCTCCTTCCCCTCACCTACCTATCACCTCCCCCGGTGCCCCTCTTCTTCCCCTCACCTACCTATCACCTCCCCCAGTGCCCCTCTTCTTCCCCTCACCTACCTATCACCTCCCCCGGTGCCCCTCTTCTTCCCCTCACCTACCTATCACCTCCCCCGGTGCCCCTCTTCTTCCCCTCACCTACCTATCACCTCCCCCCCGTGCCCCTCTTCTTCCCCTCACCTACCTATCACCTCCCCCAGTGCCCCTCTTCTTCCCCTCACCTACCTAACACCTCCCCTGGAGCCTCTCTCCTTCCCCTCACCTACCTATCACCTCCCCCGGTGCCCCCTCTTCTTCCCCTCACCTATCACCTCCCCCGGTGCCCCTCTTCTTCCCCTCACCTACCTATCACCTCCCCCGGTGCCCCTCTTCTTCCCCTCACCTTCCTATCACCTCCCCAGGTGCCCCTCTTCTTTCCCTCACCCACCTATCACCTCCCCCCGGTGCCCCTCTTTTTCCCCTCACCTACCTATCACCTCCCCCGGTGCCCCTCTTCTTCCCCTCACCTACCTATCACCTCCCCCAGTGCCCCTCTTCTTTCCCTCACCCACCTATCACCTCCCCCGGTGCCCCTCTTTTTCCCCACACCTACCTATCACCCTGCCCCGGTGCCCCTCTTCTTCCCCTCACCTACCTATCACCTCCCCCGGTGCCCCTCTTCTTTCCCTCACCCACCTATCACCTCCCCCGGTGCCCCTCTTCTTCCCCTCACCTACCTATCACCTCCCCCGGTGCCCCTCTTTTTCCGCACACCTACCTATCACCTCCCCCGGTGCCCCTCTTCTTCCCCTCACCCACATATCACCTCCCCCGGTGCCCCTCTTCTTCCCCTCACCCACCTATCACCTCCCCCGGTGCCCCTCTTCTTCCCCTCACCCACCTATCACCTCCCCCGGGTGCCCCCTCTTCTTCCCCACACCTACCTATCACCTCCCCCAGTGCCCCTCTTCTTCCCCTCACCTACCTGTCACCTCCCCCCGGTGCCCCTCTTCTTCCCCTCACCTACCTATCACTTCCCCCCGGTGCCCCTCTTCTTCCCCTCACCTACCTGTCACCTCCCCCGGTGCCCCTCTTTTTCCGCACACCTACCTATCACCTCCCCCGGTGCCCATCTTCTTCCCCTCACCTACGTATCACCTCCCCCAGTGCCCCTCTTCTTCCCCTCACCCCACCTATCACCTCCCCCGGTGCCCCTCTTCTTCCCCTCACCTATCACCTCCCCCAGTGCCCCTCTTCTTCCCCTCACCTACCTATCACCTCCCCCGGTGCCCCTCTTTTTTCCCCACACCTACCTATCACCTCTCCCGGTGCCCCTCTTCTTCCCCTCACCTACCTATCACCTCCCCCGGTGCCCCTCTTCTTTCCCTCACCCACCTATCACCTCCCCCGGTGCCCCTCTTCTACCCCTCACCTACCTATCACCTCCCCCGGTGCCCCTCTTCTTCCCCTCACCTACCTATCACCTCCCCCAGTGCCCGTCTTTTTCCCCACACCTACCTATCACCTCCCCCGGTGCCCCTCTTCTTCCCCACACCTACCTATCCTCCTCCCCCGGTGCCCCTCTTCTTCCCCTCACCTATCTATCACCTCCCCCTGTGCCCCTCTTCTTCCCCTCACCTACCTATCACCTCCCCCGGTGCCTCTCTCCTTCCCCTCACCTACCTATCACCTCCCCTGGTGCCCCTCTTCTTCCCCACACCTACCTATCACCTCCCCCGGAGCCTCTCTCCTTCCCCTCACCTACCTAACACCTCCCCCGGTGCCCCTCTTCTTCCGCTCACCAACCTATCACCTCCCCCGGTGCCCCTCTTCTTCCGCTCACCTACCTATCACCTCCCCCGGAGCCTCTCTCCTTCCCCTCACCTACCTAACACCTCCCCCCGGAGCCCCTCTTCTTCCCCTCACCTACCTATCACCTCCCCCGGTGCCCCTCTTCTTCCCCTCACCTATCACCTCCCCCGGTGCCCCTCTTCTTCCGCTCACCTACCTATCACCTCCCCCGGTGCCCCCTCTTCTTCCCCTCACCTATCACCTCCCCCGGTGCCCCTCTTCTTCCCCTCACCTACCTATCACCTCCCCCGGTGCCCCTCTTCTTCCCCTCACCTACCTGTCACCCTCCCCCGGTGCCCCTCTTCTTTCCCTCACCTACCGATCACCTCCCCCGGTGCCCCTCTTCTTCCCCTCACCTATCACCTCCCCCGGTGCCCCTCTTCTTCCCCTCACCTACCTATCACCTCCCCCCGGTGCCCCTCTTCTTTCCCTCACCTACCGATCACCTCCCCCGGTGCCCCTCTTCTTCCCCTCACCTATCACCTCCCCCGGTGCCCCTCTTCTTCCGCTCACCTACCTATCACCTCCCCCGGTGCCCCTCTTCTTCCCCTCACCTATCACCTCCCCCGGTGCCCCTCTTCTTCCCCTCACCTACCTATCACCTCCCCCGGTGCCCCTCTTCTTCCCCTCACCTACCTATCACCTCCCCCGGTGCCCCTCTTCTTTCCCTCACCCACCTATCACCTCCCCTGGTGCCCCTCTTCTTCCCCTCACCGACCTGTCACCTCCCCTGGTGCCCCTCTTCTTCCCCCTCACCTACCTGTCACCTCCCCCGGTGCCCCTCTTCTTTCCCTCAACCACCTATCACCTCCCCCGGTGCCCCTCTTCTTCCCCTCACCGACCTGTCACCTCCCCTGGTGCCCCTCTTCTTCCCCTCACCTACCTATCACCTCCCCCCGGTGCCCCTCTCCTTCCCCTCACCTACCTATCACCTCCCCCCCGGTGCCCTCTTCTTCTCCCCTCACCTACCTATCACCTCCCCCGGTGCCCCTCTTCTTCCCCTCACCTACCTATCACCTCCCCCGGTGCCCCCGCTTCTTCCCCTCACCTACCTAACACCTCCCCCGGTGCCCCTCTTCTTCCCCTCACCTACCTATCACCTCACCTGGAGCCTCTCTACTTCCCCTCACCTATCACCTCACCTGGGAGCCTCTCTCCTTCCCCTCACCTATCACCTCCCTCGGTGCCCCTCTTCTTCCCCTCACCCACCTATCACCTCCCCCGGTGCCCCTCTTCTTCCCCTCTCCTACCTATCACCTCCCCCGGTGTCCCTCTTCTTCCCCTCAACTACCTATCACCTCCCCCGGCTGCCCCTCTTCTTCCCCTCACCCACCTATCACCTCCCCCGGAGCCCCTCTTCTTCCCCTCACCTACCTATCACCTCCCCCGGTGCCCCTCTTCTTCCCCTCACCTACCTATCACCTCCCCCGGTGCCCCTCTTCTTTCCCTCACCTACCTATCACCTCCCCTGGTGCCCCTCTTTTTTCCCCTCACCTACCTATCACCTCCCCCGGTGCCCCTCTTCTTCCCCTCACCCACCTATCACCTCCCCCGGAGCCCCTCTTCTTCCCCTCACCTACCTATCACCTCCCCCGGTGCCCCTCTTCTTCCCCTCACCTACCTATCACCTCCCCTGGAGACTCCCTCCTTCCCCTCACCTATCACCTCACCCAGAGCCTCTCTCCTTCCCCTCACCTACCTATCACCTCCCCTGGTGCCCATCTTCTTCCCCTCACCTACCTGTCACCTCCCCCGGTGCCCCTCTTCTTTCCCTCACCCACCTATCACCTCCCCCGGTGCCCCTCTTCTTCCCCTCACCGACCTGTCACCATCCCCTGGTGCCCCCTCTTCTTCCCCTCACCTACCTATCACCTCCCCCGGTGCCCCTCTCCTTCCCCTCACCTACCTATCACCTCCCCCGGTGCCCCTCTTCTTCCCCTCACCTACCTATCACCTCCCCCGGTGCCCCTCTTCTTCCCCTCACCTACCTATCACCTCCCCCGGTGCCCCGCTTCTTCCCCTCACCTACCTAACACCCTCCCCCGGTGCCCCTCTTCTTCCCCTCACCTACCTATCACCTCACCTGGAGCCTCTCTACTTCCCCTCACCTATCACCTCACCTGGAGCCTCTCTCCTTTCCCCTCACCTATCACCTCCCTCGGTGCCCCTCTTCTTCCCCTCACCCACCTATCACCTCCCCCGGTGCCCCTCTTCTTCCCCTCTCCTACCTATCACCTCCCCCGGTGTCCCTCTTCTTCCCCTCAACTACCTATCACCTCCCCCGGTGCCCCTCTTCTTCCCCTCACCTACCTATCACCTCCCCTGGAGACTCCCTCCTTCCCCTCACCTATCACCTCACCCAGAGCCTCTCTCCTTCCCCTCACATACCTATCACCTCCCCCGGTGCCCCTCTTCTTCCCCTCACCTACCTATCACCTCCGCCGGTGCCCCTCTTCTTCCCCTCACCTACCTATCACCTCCCCCCGGTGCCCCTCTTCTTCCCCTCACCTACCTGTCACCTCCCCCGGTGCCCCTCTTCTTCCCCTCACCTACCTATCACCTCCCCAGGTGCCCCTCTTCTTTCCCTCACCCACCTATCACCCTCCCCCGGTGCCCCTCTTCTTCCCCTCACCTACCTATCACCTCCCCCGGTGCCCCTCTTCTTCCCCTCACCTACCTATCACCTCCCCAGGTGCCCCTCTTCTTTCCCTCACCCACCTATCACCTCCCCCAGTGCCCCTCTTCTTCCCCTCACCTACCTATCACCTCCGCCGGTGCCCCTCTTCTTCCCCTCACCTACCTATCACCTCCCCCGGTGCCCCTCTTCTTCCCGTCACCTACCTATCACCTCACCTGGAGCCTCTCTCCTTCCCCTCACCTATCACCTCCCTCGGTGCCCCCTCTTCTTCCCCTCACCCACCTATCACCCTCCCCCGGTGCCCCTCTTCTTCCCCTCTCCTACCTATCACCTCCCCCGGTGTCCCTCTTCTTCCCCTCACCTACCTATCACCTCCCCCGGAGCCCCTCTTCTTCCCCTCACCTACCTATCACCTCCCCCGGTGCCCCTCTTCTTCCCCTCACCTACCTATCACCTCCCCTGGAGACTCCCTCCTTCCCCTCACCTATCACCTCACCCAGAGCCTCTCTCCTTCCCCTCACCTACCTATCACCTCCCCCCGGTGCCCCTCTTCTTCCCCTCACCTACCTTTCACCTCCCCCAGTGCCCCTCTTCTTCCCCTCACCTACCTATCACCTCCCCCAGTGCCCCTCTTCTTCCCCTCACCTACCTAACACCTCCCCTGGAGCCTCTCTCCTTCCCCTCACCTACCTATCACCTCCCCCGGTGCCCCTCTTCTTCCCCTCACCTATCACCTCTCCCGGTGCCCCTCTTCTTCCCCTCACCTACCTATCACCTCTCCCGGTGCCCCTCTTCTTCCCCTCACCTACCTATCACCTCCCCCAGTGCCCCTCTTCTTCCCTCACCTATCACCTCCCCCAGTGCCCTCTTCTTCCCCTCACCTATCACCTCCCCCAGTGCCCCTCTTCTTCCCCTCACCTATCACCTCCCCCAGTGCCCCTCTTCTTCCCTCACCTACCTAACACCTCCCCTGGAGCCTCTCTCCTTCCCCTCACCTATCACCTCCCCCGGTGCCCCTTTCTTCCCCTCACCTACCTATCACCTCCCCCGGTGCCCCTCTTCTTCCCCTCACCTACCTATCATCTCCCCCCGGAGCCTCTCTCCTTCCCCTCACCTACCTATCACCTCCCCCGGTGCCCCTCTTCTTCCCCTCACCTACCTATCACCTCCCCCGGTGCCCCTCTTCTTCCCCTCACCTACCTATCATCTCCCCCGGAGCCTCTCTCCTTCCCCTCACCTACCTATCACCTCCCCCGGTGCCCCTTTCTTCCCCTCACCTACCTATCACCTCCCCCGGTGCCCCTCTTCTTCCCCTCACCTACCTATCATCTCCCCCGGAGCCTCTCTCCTTCCCCTCACCTACCTATCACCTCCCCCGGTGCCCCTCTTCTTCTCCTCACCTACCTATCATCTCCCCCAGTGCCCCTCTTCTTCCCCTCACCTACCTATCATCTCCCCCGTAGCCTCTCTCCTTCCCCTCACCTACCTATCACCTCCGCCGGTGCCCCTCTTCTTTCCCTCACCCACCTATCACCTCCCCCGTGCCCATCTTCTTCCCCTCACCTACCTATCACCTCCCCCGGTGCCCCTCTTCTTTCCCTCACCTACCTATCACCTCCCCCGGTGCCCCTCTTCTTCCCTTCACCTACCTATCACCTCCCCGGTGCCCCTCTTCTTCCCCTCACCTACCTATCACCTCCCCCGGTGCCCCTCTTCTTCCCCTCACCTACCTATCACCTCCCCCGGGTGCCCCTCTTCTTCCCCTCACCTACCTATCACCTCCCCCGGTGCCCCTCTTCTTCCCCTCACCTACCTATCACCTCCCCCGGTGCCTCTCTCCTTCCCCACACCTACCTATCACCTCCCCCGGTGCCCCTCTCCTTCCCCTCACCTACCGATCACGTCCTCTGGAGCCTCTCTCCTTCCCCTCACCTACCTATCACCTCCTCCCCCGGTGCCCCTCCTCCTTCCCCTCACCTACCTATCACCTCCCCCGGTGCCCCTCTCCTTCCCCTCACCTACCTATCACCTCCCCCGGTGCCCCTTTCTTCCCCTCACCTACCTATCACCTCCCCCGGAGCCCCTCTTCTTCCCCTCACCTACCTATCACCTCCCCCGGTGCCCATCTTCTTCCCCCTCACCTACCTATCACCTCCCCCCGGTGCCCATCTTCTTCCCCTCACCTACCTATCACCTCCCCCGGTGCCCCCTCTTCTTCCCCTCACCTACCTATCACCTCCCCCGGTGCCCCTCTTCTTCCCCTCACCTACCTAACACCTCCCCCGGAGCCTCTCTCCTTCCCCTCACCTACCTATCACCTCCCCCGGTGCCCCTCTTCTTCCCCTCACCTACCTATCACCTCCCCCGGAGCCCCCCTCTTCTTCCCCTCACCTACCTAACACCTCCCCCCGGAGCCTCTCTCCTTCCCCTCACCTACCTATCACCTCCCCCGGTGCCCCTCTTCTTCCCCTCACCCTCACCTACCTATCACCTCCCCCGGTGCCCCTCTTCTTCCCCTCACCTACCTATCACCTCCCCCGGGGCCCCTCTTCTTCCCCTCACCTACCTAACACCTCCCCCGGAGCCTCTCTCCTTCCCTCACCTACCTAACACCTCCCCCAGTGCCCCTTCTTTCCCTCACCTACCTATCACCTCCCCGGTGCCCCTCTTCTTCCCCTCACCTACATATCACCTCCCCCGGTGCCCCTCTTCTTCCCCTCACCTACCTATCACCTCCCCCGGTGCCCCTCTTCTTCCCCTCACCTACCTATCACCTCCCCTGGTGCCCCTCTTCTTCCCCTCACCTACCTATCACCTCCCCCGGTGCCCCTCTTCTTCCCCTCACCTACCTATCACCTCCCCCGGTGCCCCTCTTCTTCCCCTCACCTACCTATCACCTCCCCCGGGGCCCCTCTTCTTCCCCTCACCTACCTAACACCTCCCCCGGAGCCTCTCTCCTTCCCCTCACCTACCTAACACCTCCCCCAGTGCCCCTTCTTTCCCTCACCTACCTATCACCTCCCCGGTGCCCCTCTTCTTCCCCTCACCTACATATCACCTCCCCCGGTGCCCCTCTTCTTCCCCTCACCTACCTATCACCTCCCCCGGTGCCCCTCTTCTTCCCCTCACCTACCTATCACCTCCCCTGGTGCCCCTCTTCTTCCCCTCACCTACCTATCACCTCCCCTGGTGCCCCTCTTCTTCCCCTCACCTACCTATCACCTCCCCCGGAGCCCCTCTTCTTCCCCTCACCTACCTATCACCTCCCCCCGTGCCCGTCTTCTTCCCCTCACCTACCTATCACCTCCCCCGGTGCCCCTCTTCTTCCCCTCACCTACCTAACACCTCCCCCGGAGCCTCTCTCCTTCCCCTCACCTACCTAACACCTCCCCCGGAGCCTCTCTCCTTCCCCTCACCTACCTATCACCTCCCCCGGTGCCCCTCTTCTTCCCCTCACCTACCTAACACCTCCCCCGGAGCCTCTCTCCTTCCCCTCACCTACCTATCACCTCCCCCGGTGCCCCTCTTCTTCCCCTCACCTACCTATCACCTCCCCCGGTGCCCCTCTTCTTACCCTCACCTACCTATCACCTCCCCCGGTGCCCCTCTTCTACCCCTCACCTACCTATCACCTCCCCCGGTGCCCCTCTTCTTCCCCTCACCTATCTATCACCTCCCCCGGTGCCCCTATTCTTCCCCTCACCTACCTATCACCTCCCCCGGTGCCCCTCTTCTTCCCCTCACCTACCTATCACCTCCCCCAGTGCCCCTCTTCTTCCCCTCACCTACCTATCACCTCCCCTGGTGCCCCTCTTTTCCCCTCACCTACCTATCACCTCCCCCGGTGCCCCTCTTCTTCCCCTCACCTATCACCTCCCCCTGTGCCCCTCTTCTTCCCCTCACCTATCACCTCCCCCGGTGCCCCTCTTCTTCCCCTCACCTATCACCTCCCCCTGTGCCCCTCTTCTTCCCCTCACCCACATATCACCTCCCCCTGTGCCCCTCTTTTCCCCTCACCTACCTATCACCTCCCACGGTGCCCCGCTTCTTCCTCTCACCTATCACCTCCCCCGGTGCCCCTCTTCTTCCCCTCACCTACCTATCACCTCCCCCGGTGCCCCTCTTCTTCCACTCACCAACCTATCACCTCCCCCGGTGCCCCTATTCTTCCCCTCACCTACCTATCACCTCCGCCGGTGCCCCTCTTCTTCCCCTCCCCTACCTATCACCTCCCCCGGTGCCCCTCTTCTTCCACTCACCAACCTATCACCTCCCCCGGTGCCCCTCTTCTTCCCCTCACCTACCTATCACCTCCCCCGGTGCCCCTCTTCTTCCCCTCACCTACCTATCACCTCCCCCGGAGCCCCTCTTCTTCCCCTCACCCACCTATCACCTCCCCCGGTGCCCCTCTTCTTCCCCTCACCTATCACCTCTCCCGGTGCCCCTCTTCTTCCCCTCACCTACCTATCACCTCACCTGGAGCCTCTCTACTTCCCCTCACCTATCACCTCCCCCAGTGCCCCTCTTCTTCCCCTCACCTATCACCTCCCCCAGTGCCCCTCTTCTTCCCCTCACCTATCACCTCCCCCAGTGCCCCTCTTCTTCCCCTCACCTATCACCTCCCCCAGTGCCCCTCTTCTTCCCCTCACCTACCTAACACCTCCCCTGGAGCCTCTCTCCTTCCCCTCACCTATCACCTCCCCTGGAGCCTCTCTCCTTCCCCTCACCTATCACCTCCCCCGGTGCCCCTTTCTTCCCCTCACCTACCTATCACCTCCCCCGGAGCCTCTCTCCTTCCCCTCACCTACCTAACACCTCCCCCGGAGCCTCTCTCCTTCCCCTCACCTATCACCTCCCCCGGTGCCCCTTTCTTCCCCTCACCTACCTATCACCTCCCCCGGTGCCCCTTTCTTCCCCTCACCTACCTATCACCTCCCACGGTGCCCCGCTTCTTCCCCTCACCTATCACCTCTCCCGGTGCCCCTCTTCTTCCCCTCACCTACCTATCACCTCCCCCGGTGCCCCTCTTCTTCCTCTCACCTACCTATCACCTCCCACGGTGCCCCGCTTCTTCCCCTCACCTATCACCTCTCCCGGTGCCCCTCTTCTTCCCCTCACCTACCTATCACCTCCCCCGGTGCCCCTCTTCTTCCCCTCACCTATCACCTCTCCCGGTGCCCCTCTTCTTCCCCTCACCTACCTATCACCTCCCCCGGTGCCCCTCTTCTTCCTCTCACCTACCTATCATCTCCCCCGGTGCCCCTCTTCTTCCCCTCACCTACCTATCATCTCCCCCGGAGCCTCTCTCCTTCCCCTCACCTACCTATCACCTCCCCCGGTGCCCCTTTCTTCCCCTCACCTACCTATCACCTCCCCCGGTGCCCCTCTTCTTCCCTTCACCTACCTATCATCTCCCCCGGAGCCTCTCTTCTTCCCCTCACCTACCTATCACCTCCCCCGGTGCCCCTCTTCTTCCCCTCACCTACCTATCACCTCCCCCGGTGCCCCTCTTCTTCCCTTCACCTACCTATCACCTCCCCCGGTGCCCCTCTTCTTCCCCTCACCTACCTATCACCTCCCCCGGTGCCCCTCTTCTTCCCCTCACCTACCTATCACCTCCCCCGGTGCCTCTCTCCTTCCCCACACCTACCTATCACCTCCCCCGGTGCCCCTCTCCTTCCCCTCACCTACCGATCACGTCCTCTGGAGCCTCTCTCCTTCCCCTCACCTACCTATCACCTCCCCCGGTGCCCCTCTCCTTCCCCTCACCTACCTATCACCTCCCCCGGTGCCCCTCTCCTTCCCCTCACCTACCTATCAGCTCCCCCGGTGCCCCTTTCTTCCCCTCACCTACCTATCACCTCCCCCGGAGCCCCTCTTCTTCCCCTCACCTACCTATCACCTCCCCCGGTGCCCATCTTCTTCCCCTCACCTACCTATCACCTCCCCCGGTGCCCCCTCTTCTTCCCCTCACCTACCTATCACCTCCCCCGGTGCCCCCTCTTCTTCCCCTCACCTACCTAACACCTCCCCCGGAGCCTCTCTCCTTCCCCTCACCTACCTATCACCTCCCCCGGTGCCCCTCTTCTTCCCCTCACCTACCTATCACCTCCCCCGGAGCCCCTCTTCTTCCCCTCACCTACCTAACACCTCCCCCGGAGCCTCTCTCCTTCCCCTCACCTACCTATCACCTCCCCCGGTGCCCCTCTTCTTCCCCTCACCTACCTATCACCTCCCCCGGTGCCCCTCTTCTTCCCCTCACCTACCTATCACCTCCCCCGGGGCCCCTCTTCTTCCCCTCACCTACCTAACACCTCCCCCGGAGCGTCTCTCCTTCCCCTCACCTACCTAACACCTCCCCCAGTGCCCCTTCTTTCCCTCACCTACCTATCACCTCCCCGGTGCCCCTCTTCTTCCCCTCACCTACCTATCACCTCCCCCGGTGCCCCCTCTTCTTCCCCTCACCTACCTATCACCTCCCCCGGTGCCCCTCTTCTTCCCCTCACCTACCTATCACCTCCCCTGGTGCCCCTCTTCTTCCCCTCACCTACCTATCACCTCCCCCCGTGCCCGTCTTCTTCCCCTCACCTACCTATCACCTCCCCCGGTGCCCCTCTTCTTCCCCTCACCTACCTAACACCTCCCCCGGAGCCTCTCTCCTTCCCCTCACCTACCTAACACCTCCCCCGGAGCCTCTCTCCTTCCCCTCACCTACCTATCACCTCCCCCGGTGCCCCTCTTCTTCCCCTCACCTACCTAACACCTCCCCCGGAGCCTCTCTCCTTCCCCTCACCTACCTATCACCTCCCCCGGTGCCCCTCTTCTTCCCCTCACCTACCTATCACCTCCCCCGGTGCCCCTCTTCTTCCCCTCACCTACCTATCACCTCCCCCGGTTCCCCTCTTCTACCCCTCACCTACCTATCACCTCCCCCGGTGCCCCTCTTCTTCCCTCACCTACCTATCACCTCCCCCGGTGCCCCTCTTCTTCCCCTCACCTACCTATCACCTCCCCCGGTGCCCCTCTTCTTCCCCTCACCTACCTATCACCTCCCCCAGTGCCCCTCTTCTTCCCCTCACCTACCTATCACCTCCCCTGGTGCCCCTCTTTTCCCCTCACCTACCTATCACCTCCCCCCGGTGCCCCTCTTCTTCCCCTCACCTATCACCTCCCCCTGTGCCCCTCTTCTTCCCCTCCCCTACCTATCACCTCCCCCGGTGCCCCTCTTCTTCCCCTCACCTACCTATCACCTCCCCCGGAGCCCCTCTTCTTCCCCTCACCTATCACCTCCCCCGGTGCCCC
Source organism: Hemitrygon akajei (assembly GCF_048418815.1). Taxonomy (NCBI): domain Eukaryota; kingdom Metazoa; phylum Chordata; class Chondrichthyes; order Myliobatiformes; family Dasyatidae; genus Hemitrygon; species Hemitrygon akajei. The sequence goes on along the minus strand of NC_133148.1, from coordinate 60,403,040 downwards.
TCTTCTTCCCCTCCCCTACCTATCACCTCCCCCGGTGCCCCTCTTCTTCCACTCACCAACCTATCACCTCCCCCGGTGCCCCTCTTCTTCCCCTCACCTACCTATCACCTCCCCCGGTGCCCCTCTTCTTCCCCTCACCTACCTATCACCTCCCCCGGAGCCCCTCTTCTTCCCCTCACCTATCACCTCCCCAGGTGCCCCTCTTCTTCCCCTCACCTACCTATCACCTCCCCCGGTGCCCCTCTTCTTCCCCTCACCTACCTATCACCTCCCCCGGTGCCCCTCTTCTTCCCCTCACCTATCACCTCCCCAGGTGCCCCTCTTCTTCCCCTCACCTACCTATCACCTCCCCCGGTGCCCCTCTTCTTCCCCTCACCTACCTATCACCTCCCCCGTGCCCCTCTTCTTCCCCTCACCTACCTATCACCTCCCCCGGTGCCCCTCTTCTTCCCCTCACCTACCTATCACCTCCCCCGGTGCCCCTCTTCTTCCCCTCACCTACCTATCACCTCCCCTGGTGCCCCTCTTTTTCCCCTCACCTACCTATCACCTCCCCCGGTGCCCCTCTTCTTCCCCTCACCTACCTATCACCTCCCCCAGTGCCCCTCTTCTTCCCCTCACCTACCTATCACCTCCCCCGGTGCCCCTCTTCTTCCCCTCACCTACCTATCACCTCCCCCGGTGCCCCTCTTCTTCCCCTCACCTACCTATCACCTGCCCCGGAGCCTCTCTCCTTCCCCTCACCTATCACCTCCCCCGGTGCCCCTCTTCTTTCCCTCACCTACCGATCACGTCCTCTGGAGCCTCTCTCCTTCGCCTCACCTACCTATCACCTCCCCCGGTGCCCCTTCTTTCCCTCACCTACCTATCACCTGCCCCGGAACCTCTCTCCTTCCCCTCACCTACCTATCACCTCCCCCGGTGCCCCTTCTTTCCCTCACCTACCTATCACCTGCCCCGGAACCTCTCTCCTTCCCCTCACCTACCTATCACCTCCCCCGGTGCCCCTTCTTTCCCTCACCTACCTATCACCTGCCCCGGAACCTCTCTCCTTCCCCTCACCTACCTATCACCTCCCCCAGTGCTTCTTCTTCCCTTTCTCCTATGATTTACACTCCTCTCCTGTCAGATTCCTTCTGCTCCAGCCCTCTACCATTCAACCCACCTGGCTGCACCTATCACATTCTAACTTGTCCTCCTTCCCCCCTCCCACCACCTTTTTACTCTGGCATCGCCCCCCTTCCTGGTGAAGGGTCTCGGCCTGAAGCATTGACTGTTTATTCACTTGCATAGACGCTGCCTGACCTTCTGAGTTCCTTCAGCATTTTGTGTGTGTTGATTGAGAGGTCAGTTCATGCGCTGGGTCTTTCTCCAACTGGGTTAAGTGCAGCCAGCCACGTTCGCTTGCCTGTCGGACTGGCTTCCTGGGGCTCTGGGGCTCGGTAATATCGACTCTCACCATGGGCAGTGCTGACACCCCGTGGCCACTGTGGGTAAATTCCTTCTTCACAGACTTGACACGTGCAAAGTAAACTAATGATATGTCACCGCATACGACCCCAACATTCACAGTAAATACAAGGAACAACGAGAGCTCACCCAGCCATTCAGACAAAAACCAATGTGTGAACGGAAAAAGACAGAGGGAGAAATTTAATACTTCACAAGATCACAAGACAAAGGAGCAGAAGTAGGCCATTCGGCCCATCGAGTCTGCTCCGCCACTCCACCATGAGCTAAACTATTCTCCCGTCTAGTTCCATTTTCCAGCTTTTTCCCCATATCGTTTGATACCCTGACTAATTAGATACCTATCAATCTCCTCCTTAAACACTCTCAATGATCGGGCCTCCACAGCTGTATGTGGCAACGAATTCCATAAATCCACAGCCCTCTGGCTAAAAGAATTTCTCCTCATCTCTGTTTTAAATGGGTACCCTCTAATTCTAAGACTGTGACCTCTTGTCCTGGACTCACCCACCAAGGGAAACAGCCTTTCCACATCTACTCTGTCCAACCCTTTCAACATTCGAAATGTTTCTATGAGATCCCCTCTCATTCTTCTATACTCTAATGAATACAGTCCAAGAGCCGACAAACGCTCCTCATATGTTAGCCCCTGCATTCCAGGAATCATCCTAGTGAATCTTCTCAGAACTCTCTCCAACATCAGTACATCCCTTCTAAGATAGGGGGCCTAAAACTACACACAGTATTCCAAATGAGGTCTCACCAGTGCCCCATAGAGCCTCATCGACACCTCCTTACTCTTACACACTATTCCTCTTGAAATGAATGCCAACATAGCATTCGCTTTCCTTACTGCCGATCCAACCTGGTGGTTAACCTTTAGGGTATTCTGCACGAGGACCCCCAAGTCCCTTTGCACTTCTGATTTTTGAATTTTCTCACCATCAAAATAATAATCTGCCTGATTATATCTTCTTCCATGATGTACAACCATACATTTCTCAACATTGTATCTCATCTGCCATTTCTTTGCCCACTCTCCTAAACTGACCAAGTCTCTCTGTAACCTTTCCATTTCTTCAACACTTCCTGCTCCTCCACCTATCTTGGTGTCATCCGCAAACTTAGCCACAAAACCATTTAGTCCATAATCTAAATCATCGATATACAGTGTTGTTACGAATGAGGAGCAACTCTGATGGGCAGAAGGGTGCAAAGCCTTTTTGAGAATCGCAAAATCGCTATTATTTCGGGTCTGATACCAAGGAAATGAGAGAGATAAACAGCTCATGTCGGTAATGAAAGAGAGGACAACACAGGGATACACAAAGGTGGAATGTCTCCTCCTAACAAAAGCGGAACGGAACCACTGATTACTGCTATTGTCTCTTGGAGAAGGAATTGTGTATTGAGTACTGTTCTATTCATTGAAACCCCTCAGGGGGCAACCAGAGTGGTCTGGTTGATGTGTTGCATCATCCCAACCTGATTGACACCTGAGACCCCTTGAGTGGGGATAAAAGTGAGGTCTGGGGAACACCCCCTCAGATGCACCAGGAGAGATGCTACAAGACCGGTGGGGGCTTGTGTGTGTGTCCACCCTTGCCTGGGTGACAAGTCTTCCACGGAACGGTCTAGCTAAAGGACGGAGGGGTCATACGTGAATGGCCACAACAACAACACATCGACGGATCAAGATCGTAAAAGGAAAGTCGGCAAGTCAATAGCTGTTACTCTCTCTCTCTCTCTCTCTCTCTCTCTCTCTCTCTCTCTCTCTCTCTCTCTCTCTCCTCTCTCTCTCTCTCTCTCCTCTCTCTCTCTCTCTCTCTCTCTCCAACAATTGCAACACAGCGACCAACAACTACCGCAGCCTGCATGAACTGAACTGAACTTTATATTTCCATCGGACAATTCATTATCCCCTAGACAACGATAGAGCTTATTTCTTATTGATTATTATTATACCCGCACTTTTAGGTTTAGTATTGATGACGTATATTATCTGTATATTTGCATTGATATTATTTTTGTGTATTTTTACTAATAAATACTGTTAAAAATAGTATCATCAGACTTCAATGGATACTCCTATCTTTACTGGTAAGATACCCAGTTACGGGGTTCGTAACAGTGTAAAAAGAAGCGGCCCCAACACCAACCCCTGCGGAACACCACTAGTAACCAACCCTGCGGAACACCACTAGTAACCAACAACCAACCAGAATAGGATCCCTTTATTCCACCCTTTGCTTTCTGCCTATCAGCCAATGCTCCACCCATTCCAATATCTTTCCTGTAATTCATGGGCTCTCATCTTATTAAGCAGCCTCTTATGCGGCACCTTACCGAAGGCCTTTTGAAAATCCAAATACACAACATCCACAACCTCTCCCTTGTCAATCTTATTCGAGATTACCTCAAAAAATTCCAACAGGTTGGGGAGGCAGGATCTTCCCTTCATGAAACCATGCTGGCTTGGGCCTATCTTGTCATGCACCTCGAGGTATTTCATAACCTCGTCCTTGAGCATCGATTCCAATAACTTTCCAACTACCAATGTCAGACTAATAGGTCTGTAATTTTCTTTTTGCTGCCTCCCTCCTTTCTTAAACAGCCAAACTACATTTGCGACCTTCCAGTCCTCCAGAACCATGCCAGAGTCTATTGATTCCTGGAAGATCATTTCCAATGCCTCCACAGTCTCCAAAGCCACCTCCTCCAGAACCCGTGGGTTCACCTCATCCGGTCCGGGAGACTTTTCTATCCATAGTCCATTTCGCTTTCAAGCAGTTTCTCTCTAGTAATCTTGACTGTACCTAATTCTATTCCCTGAGACCTCTGGCTATCAGGTATGTTGCTAATGTCTTCCACTGTGAAGACTGATGCAAAATACTCATTCAGTTCCTCTGCCATCTCTTTGTTACCCATCATAATTCCTCCAACATCATTTTCAATCGGTCCTAAATCTACCCGTGTCACTAAATAAATAAGCAATGAATATTGAGAACATGAGTCCTTGAAAGTGAGTGTGTGTGAGCAGTTCAGTGGGGGGGGGGGGGGGGGGCTAGGAAGTTATCCGCTCTGGTTCAAGGGGTAATAACTCTTCGTGAATCTGGTGATGTGGGCCCTGAGGCTCCTAAGACAGCAACAAGAAGAGAGCATGGCCTGGGTGGTGGGGCATCTTGAGGACGGATGCTGTTTTCCTGCAACAGCGCTCTGTGTTAACTGCGGGCAGAGCTTTACTTGTGATGGGCTTGGCCCCATCCATTACTTTCTGCAGGATTTTCCATTCCAGGCTGTGATGCAACCAGTCGGTGCGCTCTCCACCGCACATCTATATCAGTTTCTCAAAGTTTCACGAGACACGCTGAATCTTCGCAAACTTATATGGAAGTAGAGGCACCTGCTGCACTTCCTTCGTAATGACTGGACCGGACAGATCTTCTGAAACGATAACGTTGCTGACCCCCAGATTAAGAATGGCTCACGGCCCTCTGACTCCCTTTTCCTGAAGTCAATAATCACCTCCTTGGTCTTGCTGAGAGGTTGTTTTGGGGGAACCACTAAGCCAGGTTTTCAGTCTCGCTCCTATATACCGACCGTTGATTCAGCCAGTGACGGTGGTGTCAGTTCAGGAAACCTGGTTGGCGCTATAAAGCGGGTAGAGCAGGGGGCCAATCACAGAGCCCCGTGTTGCACCTGTGCTGACGGAGATTGGGGAAGAGATGTTGCTACCAATCCAACTGGAGTCTGCAAGATCCAGTTGTACAAGAAGGTATGGAGGCCTATGTCTTGAAGCTCATTAGAGAAAAATACAGCACAGAAACAGGCCCTTCAGCCCATTGAGTCCATGCTGAAACATCTAAACTGCCTAATCCCATTGACTAGCACTGGGATCATAGCCCTCCATACCCCTATCATCCAGTGCGCCTATCCAAATTTCTCTGAAAAGCTTGCGATGTCCAACTTGTGTAGGTAGCTCGTTCCACACTCTCAGGACCCTCTGAGTGAAGAAGTTTCTCCTCATGTTCCTCTTAAACTTTTCACCTTTCACCCTCGACCCACGACTTCTGAATCATGACCCACCCGACCTCAGTGGAAAAAAGCCTGCTTGAATTACCCTATCTATAACTCTCATAATTTTGCATATCCCTATCAAATCTCCTCTTAATCCATCTACCCCCAAGGAACAAAGTCCTAACCTATTCAATCTTTTCTTATATTAACATCCTTGTAAATTTTCTCTGTATTCTTCAAACTTACTTACATCTTTCCTGTAGTTAGGTGAACAAAACTACACACAATATTCCAAAGTAAGCTTCACCAATGTCTGATACAACTTCAACATAACATCCCACCTTCGTGTACTCAATACTCAGACTTATGAAAGCCAATGTGCCAAAAGATTTCTTTACAACCCTATCTACCTTTGATACCACTTTCAATGAATTATGGACCTGAATGCCCAGATCCCTTTGTTCTACCACACTCTCAGTGCCCTACCCTGGTTGGTAACTTGTCTGCATCGAATTCCATGAGCCATTTTTCAGCCTGTTTTTCCAGCTGGTCCTGATCCCGCTGCAAGTTATAACAACCTTCCTCACTGTCCGCTACACTCCCAATCTTGGTGCCACCCGCACAGTTACCGATCCACCATCATCCACATAGATGACAAATAACGACGGACCCTGTCAGAGAGGCAACCATCCACTAACACTTTCTCCCTGTGGTGAACTACATATACCTGTCTGGACACGCCCCCCCCCACACCCCTGCTGACTGCTCCTGTGGCTCCTCCCACAGACCCCTGTATAAAGGCGATTGGAGGCACTGCTCCTCCCTCAGTCTCCAGGATGCTGTGTGGTGGGCTCTTGCTGCTGACGGTGCTTTCTTCCAGCTAATAAAAGCCTATCTCGACTCACGTCTCCGAGAGTTATTGATGGTGCATCACTCCACAAAGTCAGTGTCTAATCCAGTTTGCTACCTCATCTTGAATGCTGAGTGACTGAACCTTCTTGACCACCCTCCTACGCAGGACCTCTTCACATGACTTGCTGAAATCCACGTTGACAACTTCCACTGCCTTGCTTTCATCCACTTTCCTGATAACTTCCTTTAAAGGCTCTATAAGATTGGCTAAACGTGATCTGCCATGCACAAAGCCATGCTGACTATCCTTAATCAGTCACTGTCTATCCAAATATTTATATATCCAGTCCCTTAGAATACCTTCCAATAACTTTCCTACTATTGATGGCAGGCTCACAGGCCTATAATTTCTTGGTTTCTGTTTTAGAGCTCTTTCTTAAACAGCGCAACAACATCGGCTATCCTCCATCCTCTGGTACCTCTCCTGTTGCTAAGGATGATTTAAATATCTCTGCTAGGGCTCAGTTAATTTCTGCACTTGCTTCTGAGGGTCTGAGGGAACACCTTGTCAGGCCCTTGTGCTTTATCCACCCTGATTTGCCTCAGGATAGCAAACACCTCCTCCTCGGTAATCTGCACCGGGTTCATGAAGTTGACGCCACTTTGCCTCACTTCTAAAGACACAGTGTCTGTCTTCAGAGTAAATAGCTGATGCAAAAAAAACATATAAGATCTCCCACATTTCTTTTGTCTCCACACATGGATTACTATTCTGATCTTCCAGAGAACCAACTTTGTCCTTTGCAATCCTTTTGTTCTTGAAATTTCTGTAGAATTCCTTAGGATTCTCCTTTACCTTGTCTGCTAGGGCAACCTCATGCCTCTTTTACCCCTGCTGATTTCTTTCTCAAGTGCTCTGTTGTATTTCTTATACCCCATAAGCACCTCATTGTTCCTCCCGGCCGGCCTGTACCTCCACAGGTTTTTCTTCACCAGGGTTTCAATATCTGTTGAAAGCCTATTTTCCCTACACCTACATTTTATCACATACAAGCTTTTCACTCTCAAAATTTCACTTTTGATGGCTCCCACTTAACAAGTTCTTTTACCGAACAAACTGTCCCAATCTACACTTGCCAGATCCTTTCTGATACCATCAGAGTTGGCCTTTCTCCAACTTAGAACCTCAGCGCACAGACCAGACCTCACTTTCTGCATATTTACATTGAAACTAATAGCTTGTGGTCGCTGGGTGTAAGGTGTTCCCCTACAGAAACTTCTGTCACCTGCCCTGTCTCATTCCCTAATAATAAATCACTCTCTCATTGGGACTTCTACGTACTGATAGAGGAAACTTCCCAGAGCACATTTGACAAACTCTATCACATCTAGTCCTTTCAGAGTAAGGGAGCCCTAGTAAACACCTGGAAAATTACTGAGATCTTAACATCGCCTGCTCCACAACCTCTCCACTAACTGTTCTGGCACTCTTGTTCCCATTCCCGTGCAAAGCTAGTTTAAACCCCACCTAGCAAATCTTCCCACTAGGGTATGATGCACCATCAATAACTCACGCTGAGACTTAGGAAGTGAGATATCGACTTTATTGACTGGAAGAATAACAGCACTACATCCTGGGGAAAATGAGGGAGAGCAGCAGCCCACAGTCGCCTTTATACAGGGGTCTGTGGGAGGAGCCACAGGAGCAGTCAGCAGGGGGTCTGTGGGAGGAGCCACAGGAGCAGTCAGCAGGGGTCTGTGGGAGGAGCCACAGGAGCAGTCAGCAGGGGGTCTGTGGGAGGAGCCACAGGAGCAGTCAGCAGGGGGTCTGTGGGAGGAGCCACAGGAGCAGTCAGCAGGGGGTCTGTGGGAGGAGCCACAGGAGCAGTCAGCAGGGTCTGTGGGAGGAGCCACAGGAGCAGGGGGTCTGTGGGAGGAGCCACAGGAGCAGTCAGCAGGGTCTGTGGGAGGAGCCACAGGAGCAGTCAGCAGGGGTCAGTGGGAGGAGCCACAGGAGCAGTCAGCAGGGTCTGTGGGAGGAGCCACAGGAGCAGTCAGCAGGGGGTCTGTGGGAGGAGCCACAGGAGCAGTCAGCAGGGGGTCTGTGGGAGGAGCCACAGGAGCAGTCAGCAGGGTCTGTGGGAGGAGCCACAGGAGCAGGGGGTCTGTGGGAGGAGCCACAGGAGCAGTCAGCAGGGTCTGTGGGAGGAGCCACAGGAGCAGTCAGCAGGGGTCAGTGGGAGGAGCCACAGGAGCAGTCAGCAGGGTCTGGGAGGAGCCACAGGAGCAGTCAGACAGGGTCAGTGGGAGGAGCCACAGGAGCAGTCAGCAGGGTCTGTGGGAGGAGCCACAGGAGCAGTCAGCAGGGGTCTGTGGGAGGAGCCACAGGAGCAGTCAGCAGGGGGTCTGTGGGAGGAGCCACAGGAGCAGTCAGCAGGGTCTGTGGGAGGAGCCACAGGAGCAGTCAGCAGGGGGTCTGTGGGAGGAGCCACAGGAGCAGTCAGCAGGGGTCTGTGGGAGGAGCCACAGGAGCAGTCAGCAGGGGGTCTGTGGGAGGAGCCACAGGAGCAGTCAGCAGGGGTCAGTGGGAGGAGCCACAGGAGCAGTCAGCAGGGGTCTGTGGGAGGAGCCACAGGAGCAGTCAGCAGGGGGTCTGTGGGAGGAGCCACAGGAGCAGTCAGCAGGGGGTCTGTGGGAGGAGCCACAGGAGCAGTCAGCAGGGGGTCTGTGGGAGGAGCCACAGGAGCAGTCAGCAGGGGGTCTGTGGGAGGAGCCACAGGAGCAGTCAGCAGGGGGTCTGTGGGAGGAGCCACAGGAGCAGTCAGCAGGGGGTCTGTGGAGGAGCCACAGGAGCAGTCAACAGGGGTCTGTGGGAGGAGCCACAGGAGCAGTCAGTGGGGGGGGTCTGTGGGAGGGGCCACAGGAGCAGTCAGCAGGGGGTCTGTGGGAGGAGCCACAGGAGCAGTCAGCAGGGGTCTGTGGGAGGAGCCACAGGAGCAGTCAGCAGGGGTCTGTGGGAGGAGCCACAGGAGCAGTCAGCAGGGGGTCTGTGGGAGGAGCCACAGGAGCAGTCAGCAGGGGTCGGTGGGAGGAGCCACAGGAGCAGTCAGCAGGGGGTCTGTGGGAGGAGCCACAGGAGCAGTCAGCAGGGGTCAGTGGGAGGAGCCACAGGAGCAGTCAGCAGGGGTCAGTGGGAGGAGCCACAGGAGCTGTCAGCAGGGGTCTGTGGGAGGAGCCACAGGAGCAGTCAGCAGGGGTCAGTGGGAGGAGCCACAGGAGCAGTCAGCAGGGGTCAGTGGGAGGAGCCACAGGAGCTGTCAGCAGGGGTCTGTGGGAGGAGCCACAGGAGCTGTCAGCAGGGGTCTGTGGGAGGAGCCACAGGAGCAGTCAGCAGGGTCTGTGGGAGGAGCCACAGGAGCTGTCAGCAGGGGGTCTGTGGGAGGAGTCACAGGAGCAGTCAGCAGGGGTCTGTGGGAGGAGCCACAGGAGCAGTCAGCAGTGGGTCTGTGGGAGGAGCCACAGGAGCAGTCAGCAGGGGTCTGTGGGAGGAGCCACAGGAGCAGTCAGCAGTGGGTCTGTGGGAGGAGCCACAGGAGCAGTCAGCAGGGGGTCTGTGGGAGGAGCCACAGGAGCAGTCAGCAGGGTCTGTGGGAGGAGCCACAGGAGCAGTCAGACAGGTATATCTAGTTCACCACAGGGTATTACTCCCCTTCCAGTGCTGGAAGCCAACTTTTCTGTACAGGTCTCATTGTCCCTGGAAAAGAGCCCAATGATCCAAAAATCTTATGCCCTGCATCCCACACCAACTTCCTAGCCACATATTAAACTGTATAATCTTCCTAGTTCTGGCCTCACCAGCATGTGCCATGGGCAGCAATCCTGAGATCACAACCCTGGAGGTCCTCGCTGACCTCTCTATGCAGAACCTCATCACTCATCTTACCCATGTCATTGGTACCTACATGGACCACAACCTCTGGCTGTTCACCCTCACGCTTAAGAATACTGAGGACTCAATCTGAGATGTCCCAGACCCTGGCACCAGGGAGGTAACATATCATCTGGGAACCTTGTTGTAGTCCACAGGATCTCTTTTCAGTTACCCTAACTAACGAAACCCCTATCAATACAGCTCACCTCTTCTCCCCCCTTTTCTTCTGGATCACAAAGCCAGACTCAATGCCAAAGAACTGACCACTGTCTTTCCTCTGCTAGGTAATTGCTGCAACTGTATCCAAAGTGGCATACCTGTTGTTGAAGATGGCCACAGGGGCACTCTGCACTGGCTCCTTGACCCCTTCCCCCTTCCTGACTGTCAACCAGTTTCCTGTGTCCTGCACCTTGGGTGTAACTACCTCCCCACATGTCCTATCTATCACCCCTTTAGCCTCCTGAATGATTTGGAATTCATCCAGTTCCGGCTCCAACTCCTTAACACTATTTGTGCTGGATGAACTTCTCGCAGTTGTGCTGGTCAGGGACACAGGAGGTGTCCCACATCCTGCATGAGGGGCACCCACTATCCTGCCTGGCATTACAACACAGCATGTGATGAACGTGCGATGTAAAATCCAAATAAAAATCATCCAAGTGTTATTTGTCAAGAAAGTAAACCGCTCCTGCTAGGTCAAATCTGGAGAATGCCAGCGGCTAACGGACTGGTGCAGAGCCAACAACCTGTCTCTGAACGTCAACAAAACAAAAGAGATGGTTGTTGACTTCAGGAGGGAACGGAGCGACAACTCTCCACTGAACATCGATGGCTCCTCGGTAGAGATCGTTAAGAGAACCAAATTTCTTGGGGTTCACCTGGTCCTCAACACCAGCTCCATAGCAAAGAAAGCCCAGCAGCGTCTCTACTTTCTGCGAAGGCTGAGGAAAGTCCATCTCCCACCCCCCCCCCATCCTCATCACATTCTACAGGGGTTGTATTGAGAGCATCCTGAGCAGCTGCATCACTGCCTGGTTCGGAAATTGTACCATCTCGGATCGCAAGACCCTGCAGCGGATAGTGAGGTCAGCTGAGAAGATCATCGGGGTTTGTCTTCGGCCATTACAGACATCTACAGTACACGCTGCATCCGCAAAGGAAACAGCATTATGAAGGACCCCATGCTCCCCTCATACAATCTCTTCTCCCTCCTGCCATCTGGGAAAAGGCTCCGAAGCATTCAGGCTCTCACAACCAGACTGTGTAACAGTTTCTTCCCCCAAGCTATCAGACTCCTCAATACCCAGAGCCTGGACTGACACCTTACTGCCCTATTGTCCTGTTTATTATTTATTGTAATGCCTGCACTGTCTTGTGCACTTTATGCAGTCCTGGGTGGGTCTGTAGTCTAGTGTAGTTTTTTTCTGTGCTGTTTTTACGTAGTTCAGTGTAGTTTTTGTACTGTTTCAAGTAGCACCATGGTCCTGAAAAACATTGTCTCATTTTTACTGTGTACCGTACCAGCAGTTATGGTCAAAATGAAAATAAAAAGTGACTTGACTTGACTTGACTTAATGGAGGTTCAATGTATAACAAAATAATCAATATCAAGTTGAGTTTATTTCTGTGTGTCCAACTACACGTGTGAGAAACTTACTTGCAGCAGCTTCGCAGGCATTTAGCACCAGATACACAATGGTCACAAGAACAGCATAAATTATACAAGAAAGAACACAATTAGAACTAAATCAAGACCATAACCATAACACCATAAGATACAGGATCAGAATTAGGCCATTTGGCCCCTTGAGTCTGCTCCACCATTTAATCATGGCTGATCCTTTTTGCCCCTCCTCAGCCCCACTCCCCGGCCTTCTCCCCATAACTTTGATGTCATGTCCAATCAAGAATCTATTAATCTCTGTGTTAAATACCCCCATGACCAGGCCTCTATAGCTGGCTGTGGTAATAAATTCCACAAATTCACCACCATCTGCCGAAAGAAATCTTCCTGCATCTGTTTTAAATGGACATCTCTCTATCCTGAGGCTGTGCCCGCTTGTCCTAGACTCCCCCACCATGGGAAACATCCTTTCCACATCTACTTTATCCAAGCCTTTCAACATTCGACTGGTTTCAATGAGGTCCCCCCTCATCCTTCTAAATTCCAGCAAGTACAGGCCCAGAGCCATCAAACATTTCTCATATGATAACCCTTTCATTCCCAGAATCATCCTTGTGAACCAAAACCAACGTCCTTCATAGTACAAGGTGATCAAAGTGGTCATAGAGTTACTATACTGAGGTGTGAAGAGGCTTGCACCGTTTGGTACAAGAACAGAGTGGCTGAAGGGAAGAAGCTGTTCTTGAACCTGGTGCTGCAGGACTTCAGATTTCTGAGGCCCCTGCCCAAGGGTTCTGACGGCATGTCCCAGAAAACAGTTGTTGTCTTCTGAGGCAGCACTTCCCTGAGATACTAACAACACAGCACCACAGTAGCATAATGATTAGTGTGACACTAACAGCTCAGGGCATCAAAGTTCAAAGTTCAACCCCGTAAGGAGTTTGTACCTTCTCCCCTTTATCGTGTGTGTTTTCTCCAGGTGCTGCAGTTCCCTCCCACACTCCAAAGATGTACCGGCTAGTAGGTTAATTGGTCATTGTAAATTGTCTCGTGATTAGGTTAGGGTTAAATCAGGGGTTGTAAGAGGTTGCTGGCCGGTGAGGCTCAAAGATTGGCAAGGGCCTATTCCACACTGTATCCCTATAGAAATAAATAAACAATGGTGGGGAGAGATGTGTCATTGGGCAGGATTCACCACAGTTATATCAGACAGTAGGACAGGATACTGGTTAGAGTTATAGCAAGAGACAGCATGGAAATAAGCTCTTCAGCCAATCAACCTGCACTGACTACCAACCACCCATTAACAGAGCTTTGGCAAAGTTCATAAAACTTCTTGTGTTTCATGCAATGTGGAGAGTAGAACTGCACATAAAGAGAAAGAGAAGAAAGGGATGGACAGAGTAGCTAATACTGAATGGGGGGTGAGGGGTGGGATGATGGAAGAGTAGGACCATGGATATTGGCACAAAGCAGCTGGGTAATGGGCCTATTGCCACATTGTAAGTTCAATACCAATTATTACACGCTGTCCAAGAAAAATGAATGGGGATTGGACCGTTGGTGTTGGCAGGGCTTTCTTCTTTGAAAATCAACCGTTGCATTTTGCAACAGACCCATTGTGGTTTGCTGTTTGGGAAGTTAGAATGCTTTACCATACTGGAGAAGAGCTGACCGTTAATTATGACATTCAGGTTTGCTCTTGACCCAGATCTGGAGAGGAAGTGGACAGTGAGGTGGAAGAAGAAGAGGGTGAGAGCGGGGGGGGGGGCATGCTCGGGAAATGTGAGGTTGTCCACTTTGGTCAGAAAGATTAGAATAAACAGAATACAGGTGCTTCAAAAAAGACCACCAATCGTTGTTTCAAAGGAGGATCTAGAGATATTGGGTCAAGAAATGGTGGAAAATGACTGGATTGTTATATATAACCATATAACAATTACAGCACAGAAACAGGCCATCTTGGCCCTTCTAGTCCATGCTGAACGTTTACTCTCACCTAGTCCCATTTACCTGCACTCAGCCCATAACCCTCCATTCCTTTCCTGTCCATATACCTATCCAATTTTACTTTAAATGACAATATCGAACCTGCCTCTACCACTTCTACTGGAAGCTCGTTCCACACAGCTACCACTCTCTGAGTAAAGAAATCCCCCCTCGTGTTACCCCTAAACTTCTGCCCCTTAACTCTCAACTCATGTCCTCTTGTTTGAATCTCCCCTACTCTCAATGGAAAAAGCCTATCCACGTCAACTCTATCTATCCCCCTCATTATTTTAAATACCTCTATCAAGTCCCCCCTCAACCTTCTACGCTTCAAGGAATAAAGACCTAACTTGTTCAACCTTTCTCTGTAACTTAGGTGCTGAAACCCAGGTAACATCCTAGTAAATCTCCTCTGTAATTTGTTGACATCTTTCCTAGAATTGTACACAATACTCCAAATTTGGCCTCACCAATGCCTTGTACACTTTTAACATTATATTAAACAGTTGGGAGTGATAATGGCTAGGTTTATAGAGAGATATGATGGCAGAATATAGTATTAATGGGAAGACTCTTGGCAGTGTGGAGGATCAGAGGGATCTTGGGGTCCGAGTCCATAGGACACTCAAAGCAGCTGCGCAGGTTGACTCTGTGGTTAAAAAGGCATATGGTGCATTGGCCTTCATCAATGGTGGGATTGAGTTTATGAGCCGAGAGGTAATTTTGCAGCTATATAGGACCCTTGTCAGACCCTACTTGGAGTACTGTGCTCAGTTCTGGTCGCCTCACTACAGGAAGGATGTGGAAACCATAGAGAGGATGCAGAGGGGATTTACAAGGATGTTGCCTGGATTGGGGAGCGTGCCTTATGAGAATAGGTTGAGTGAACTCGGCCTTTTCTCCTTGGAACGACGGAGGATGAGAGGTGACCTGATAGAGGTGTACAAGATGATGAGAGCCATTGATTGTGTGGATAGTCAGAGGCATTTTCCCGGGGCTGGAATGGCTAGCACGAGAGGGCACAGTTTTAAGGTGCCTGGAAGAAGGTACAGAGGGGATGTCAGGGGTAAGTTTTTTTATGTAGAGAGTGGTGAGTGTGTGGAATGGGCCTGCTGGTGATGGTGGTGGAGGCGGATACGATAGGGGCTTTTAAGAGACAGCTGGACAGATACATGGAGGGCTCTAGGCAATTTCTAAGGTAAGGGACATGTTCGGCGCAGCTTTGTGGGCCGAATAGCCTGTAGTGTGCTGTAGGTTTTCTATGTTTCAATAAGGCATGAAAACAGGCCATTCAGCCCATCGATATGCACTGACTGTCAATCACTCAATTGCATTGATCCTCACACCAACACCAGAAAGACCATGAAACTTACTGTGGACCTCAGGAAGGGCAAGTCAAGAGAACCCACACCAGTCCTCATTGAGGGGTCAGTGGGGGAAAGGGTGAGCAGCTTTAAGCTCCTGGATGCCACGATCGCGAAGCTGTTAGCATGACACGATTACAACCCGGGCGTCGGAGTTCGGAGTTCAATTCTGGCATCATCTGTAAGCAGTCTACATGAGAACCCCAAGGAATGCACAGGGCTTCTCCAGCTTCCTCTCACAGTCCAAAGACATACCAGATGGTCATTGTAAAATTGTCCCATAATTAGCCTAGGATTGATGGTGTGGGACGAAGGGCCTGGTCCACACTGTGTCTCTAAATAAAATAAAATTTACCATCTTGGAAGATCTGAGCTGGTGCCAACATATTGATGCGATCAGGAAGAAGGCACCCCAGCAGCCCTACTTCAATAGGAATTTGAGGAGATTCGGTCTGAAACATCCCTGCGTAGTTGCTGCCTGACCTGCTGAGATCCTCCAGCACTTCATGTGCGTATTACTCAAGGTTTTCACTATCTGCAGAATATCCTGTCTCTTATGTTTTTAATCAAAATCTGATAATCTGGAGGTTGCAGCTGTTGCTGGAGATTTGAAAGTGTCAGCATTCAGAGGTATCTGGGTCTTCTTATACACGTCACTGGAAGTTAGCAGACAGTTAGAGCAAGCAATTAGGTTGCGTGCTGATCTTTATCACAAGGGGACTGAATACAGGTGTAGAGGCATCTTGCTGCAAATCTACAGGGTGGTGGTGAGCTGGCAGCTGGGATACTGGGGAGAAGTCTGGTCTCCCTGCCTAAGGAAAGATTTACACTCAACAGCCACTTTATTAGTGACCCCTGTACACCAGCTCGTTAATGCAAATATCTAATCAGCCAATCATGTAGCAGAAACTCAGTGAATAAAAGCATGCAGACATGGTCAAGAGGTTCACCAGAACGGGGAAGAAATGTGACCTAAGTGACGTTAACTGTGGAATGATTGTTGGTGCCAGATGGCTTGTGCGTCTCAGAAACTGCTGATCTCCTGGGATTTTCAAGCACAAACAGTCTCTAGAGTTTACAGAGAAAGGTGCAAAAAACAAAAATCGGCCAGTGTGTGGTAGTCCTGTGGGTGGAAACATCAGGGGTGAATGACCAGACTTGCCCAAGCTGGCAGGAAGGTGACAGTAACTCAAAAAACACAACGGTGTGTACAGAAGAGCATCTCTGAATGATTATCTAGTTCAGCTCTGGAAGCAGCTTGTATGTTTTCTCTGTGACCATGTGAGTTTCCTCCTGGAGCTCTGATTTCCTCCCACCGTCCAGAAATGTACTGGTTAGTGGGATAATTGGTCTTTGTAAATCGTCCTGTGATTAGGCTGGGGTTAAATAGGTGGGTTGTCTCATTGAGCCAGACGGGTCTGTTCCACTTTCTACCTCTAAATTAAAATAAATACAATTACTGTAAATTACAAGATGAATACAGTGCAAAGAGAGGAATAATGAGGTGGTGTTCATGGATTCAGAAATCTGATGGCTGAGGGGAAGAAGCTGATCCTGATCTGTAACTGAAACACTATATCTGTGTTCAGTTTTACTTCCCTGATGTAACTATGTACAGAATAATCTGTGTGGATGAGACACAGACAAAGCTTTTCACTGTGTCTCCACGCTCGTGATGACAATGAACCGTAACCTAATGAAGCATCTGTCCTGGGCCAGTCTGTCCTCAGCTCACCTAGTCGAAGATCCTTCCTCTCCCAGGGATAAGGCTTCTGTAACTCTGGGTTTTTATGGAATAAATTTTAGCCCCACACCCAATCAACCCTCCTTTCACAGCTGTCTGGGACTTCAGATTATCGGAGCTCCACTCTTAAGAGTCATAGAGTACTACAGCATAGAAGTGGGCCATTCGGCCCATCTAGTCCATGTCAAACTGTTATTCTGCCTAGTTCTATCAAATCTCCCACCTGGGCCCTACCCCTCCACAAACCTCCCAATCTATCTAGATTTCTCTTAAATGTTGAAATCGACCCTGCATCTACCACTTCTGCCGGCAGATTGTTCCACACGTACACCACCATCTAATTGAAGAAGTTACCTCTTATGTTCCCTTAAATATTTCACATTTAACCCTTAACCTATGAGCTCTAGTTCTAGTCTCACCCAAACTCAGTGGGAAAAGCATCAACAGGACTTGAGGCGAAAGATCTTAGCCTGAATTGTTGACTCTTTATTCTTCTCCAAAGATGCTGCCTGACCTGCTAAGCTCCCTCAGCATTGTGTGTGTGTGAGTGTGTGTGTGAGTGTGTGTGTGTGTGTGTGTGTGGTGTGTGTGGTGTGTGAGTGTGTGTGTGTGTGTGTGTGAGTGTGTGTGTGAGTGTGTGTGTGAGTGTGTGTGTGTGTGAGTGTGTGTGTGAGTGTGTGTGTGTGTGTGTGTGTGTGTGTGTGTGAGTGTGTGTGTGTGTGTGTGTGTGAGTGTGTGTGTGTGTGTGTGTGTGTGTGTGTGTGTGTGTGTCTTCCTGACGTTTATTAATGTAGTATCTCGGTATTTGTGACGATAAAAAACCAATACCAATTTTCACCCCCGTTTAGATGGCCCTACTGAAGCCGGGCGAGAACTGACTAGCAGTTCATAAAGCAAGAAATAAAACTAAATACTTTATTAATAACACCTCTTCTGTGGAAAACTGTGGTGAACAATCACCACAAACAATGGAGAGGATAGATAGATAGATAGATAGATGATACTTTATTCATCCCCATGGGGAAATTCAACTTTTTACCAATGTCCCATACACTTGTTGTAGCAAAACTAATAACATACAATACTTAACTCAGTAAAAAATATGATATGCATCTAAATCACTATCTCAAAAAGCATTAATAATAGCTTTTAAAAAGTTCTTAAGTCCTGGCGGTTGAATTGTAAAGCCTAATGGCGAGCGAAAGCAAGGCTGACTCGAGGATGGAGGCATGTGATACAAGGTCAGAGTGACGTCAAGGCAGGGGAAGTGGTCAGAGTGGCATTGAGACATGTTTGAGACAGAGTAAAGTCAGGGATGAGAATTTTTGGGCCTCATCCACCTAAACTGAGAGTGAGGTTTGTTTGATCTAAGCACCGGGCTGATTGGAGATTGGAATGTTGAGGTAGAGTCCAGGCCCAGGTCCTAGAGTGAGGGACAACCAGTATTTAGATGATTTAAGCACCAGGCTGGATGGATTGAAAGGGCAGGGCGTCGGGACTGGGGGCAAGGCTCGGGCCGGTTCTGCTTACTGCTCTGTGACATTTGCTCCGCTCTCCACTACATCGAGGCTGAGGCTGTGGGCCTGCTCTGGGCCTGCGAGCTCCATGGCGATTTGTGTTGTTTTCTCTCTCACTGCGCATCTTGAGTTTGTTGGTCTTTTTTGAAAGGGTTCTTTCAGGTTTCTTGTTTTGTGGCTGCCTGTAAGGAGAAGAATCTCAGGGTTGTATAATGAATACTTTGATAATGAATGCACTTTGAACTAGAGAATATGACAAGTCAGTCAGGACTTTGGCTGGATGCATGGGTGGAGCGAAGCAGTTTGGAAGACTCGTGCATGAGGGAAAGGTAATGGAACTGGAGAGATGGGGAGGGGGTGTAGACACAACCCAACTGACTGCAGTTTTGGGTTAAGTTACCAGACTAATATCCAGAAACCTGGATGTGAAATTATATGTTTAACCACAAGGACAGTCAGTGGTTAGGTACATTTGGAGTAGGAGCTGGAGATTCAAGAAACTGCAGATACCAGAATCTGATCCTAAAGAACAAACTGCTGGAGGAACTCAACAGCTGAGGCAGCATCTGAGGATGGAACTGGACAGCCGAGAACCTTCGCCTTGAGAAAGGACAACTGGACTGCTGGTAAGTTTGGTCGGGGAGGGACATCTGCCATTGTGACCTGCTCTGGTCTACACAGAGTGGCAGCCGCGTCGAGGAGAAGGAGCAGGTGCTGGACCTGCTGGTCATACTGATCTCCACATCTATCAGCAAAGTAGTGATAAATAATTCCCTCCTTCAGAGACACAGCGTGGAACAGGCCGTTCAGCCCACTGAGTGTGTGCAGACTCTCAACTACCCATTTATTCCCACCTACTCATCCCATAGTCTGTCCCTCACCTACACACTAGGGGGCAATTTAACCTAATGACCTGTTACACAGGAGGAGACTGAGGAGATCTGGGGGACTTGCAAACTCCAAACAGACAGCGTCGAACCTGGGTCACTGGTGCCGTGGCAGCTGCTCTACGTGCCAGTGAGGCTATGTTGAAACTGACTGGACACGGATTATTGATGATGTTATTCAAGAGGGTTTAACAGCAGAAACCTCAGCCACTGATCACGAAGGTCTCACCAATGGCTGCAGGGCAGGATGTTCGAATGGTTAGAACATCCCCAGTCCACTCCACTCCAAGTGAAGCCGATAATCAGCTCTATGTCCCTCAGTGCAGTTGGAAGGAATTTCTAAGTGTTGTGCCCCAGAATTAGAATCAGAATGAGGTTTAGTATCAGCAGCGTGTGTTGTGAAATTTGTTGCTTTGCAGCAGCAGTACAGTACAAGACATAAAAAACTATAAATTACAATAACAGAAAGAACAGTGTGGTAGTCCGTTCAGAAATCTGATGGGAGAAGCTGTTCCTGAAGCATTGCCTTTTGAAGCTGTCCTCAGTGGTGGGCAGGCTGGAGCTGGCTGAGTCTTGACCCTCTGCAGCTTTTCCAGCCGAGTGCAGTGGCCCCTCCAAACCAGATGGTCATCTAACCAGTTAAAATGCTCTTCGTGGTACATTTGTAGAAATTTTCTAGAGTCTTTGGTGACACATCAAATCTACTCAAAGTGCTAAAGTGCTAAATCTAGCTGCTGTCGTGCCATCAAGATGTTGGGCCCAGGATGCGTTCAGAGATGTTGACACCCAGGAACTTGAAACTGCTCACCCTTTCCACTGCTGACCCCTCGATGAGGGCTGGAGTGTGTTCCCTCAACTTCCCCTTTCTCAAGTCCACAATCAATTCCATGAAGCCAGAGATCGTCACAACTAGTCTCCAATTCTGCTTATTCTGCTGTACCGCATGGAGACAGCAAAGGAGGGGGAGAACAAGAGCACGAGGGTGTGAGTAATCGTGGTGTACAACCTCTGAGTGTTGGCTTGCTCTTCAACATTTTCTACCCAGATCAGTTTCGCTTGCTCCCGTGACCAGGGCCCGGTTCCCCTGTCCGGTCGCTGGGCCTTACGCTGGTGATGAGCTAGCGTCACTGCACCGGGCCATGAGCTCGTGATGAGCGCTGGGTTCCGTGCAGGATGTTCTCTGGTGCCTGGGGGAAGATGGGAGTCTTACAGTGAGACAGGGTCCCAGCAGACCGCTGGTCAGAATCAGAATCAGAATTTCTACATTTGTAGAAATTTACTAGAGTCTTTGGTGACATACCAAATCACTTCAAACTCCCAATAAAATATAGCCTCTGCCATGCCTTCTTTGTAGCTGTGTTTAGATGCTGGGTCCAGGACAGATCCTCAGAGATATTGACACTAGGATCTTGAAATTGCTCACCCTTTCCACTTCTAATTTTTCTATGATTACTGGTGTGTGCTCTCTCGTCTTACCCTTTCTGAAGTCCACAATCAGCTCTTTGGTCTTACCGACGTTGAGGGCAAAGTTGTTGCTGTGACACCACTCAACTAGCTGGTATATCTCACTCCTGTGTGCCCTTTTGTCACCATCTGAAATTCTGCCTACAATAGCTGTATCATCAGCAGATTTATAGATGGCATTTGAGCAGTGCCTGGCCACGCAGTCATGGGTGTAGAGCAGTGGGCTCAGCACTCATTTGAGCAGTGCCTGGCCACGCAGTCATGGGTGTAGAGCAGTGGGCTCAGCACTCATTTGAGCAGTGCCTGGCCACGCAGTCATGGGTGTAGAGCAGTGGGCTCAGCACTCATTTGAGCAGTGCCTGGCCACGCAGTCATGGGTGCAGAGCAGTGGGCTCAGCACTCATTTGAGCAGTGCCTGGCCACGCAGTCATGGGTGTAGAGCAGTGGGCTAAGCACTCATTTGAGCAGTGCCTGGCCACGCAGTCATGGGTGCAGAGCAGTGGGCTAAGCACTCATTTGAGGTGACTGTCAACAAGGTGCAGATGTTATTTACAATCCGCACAGATTGTGGTCGGAGATCAAGTTGCAGAGGGAGGTCAGAGGCCCAGGTTGTTGGGCTTTTTGATCAGAACTATAGGAATGATTGTGTTAAATGTTGAA
This sequence comes from Hemitrygon akajei, assembly GCF_048418815.1. Lineage (NCBI taxonomy): Eukaryota > Metazoa > Chordata > Chondrichthyes > Myliobatiformes > Dasyatidae > Hemitrygon > Hemitrygon akajei. The sequence goes on along the minus strand of NC_133148.1, from coordinate 60,381,521 downwards.
CTGTAGTCAATAAGGAGCATCCTTATTGGTTGTTAAACAGAGTTTAACATCGGTAGCTGAGCGAAGGGCGCTGAGTAGGCTACGGTCAATTATGGAAAACCCTGAACATCCTCTACATAGCACCATCCAGAGACAGAGAAGCAGTTTCAGCGACAGGTTACTATCGATGCAATGCTCCTCAGACAGGATGAAGAGGTCAATACTCCCCAATGCCATTAGGCTTTACAATTCAACCGCCAGGACTTAAGAACTTTTTAAAAGCTATTATTAATGCTTTTTGAGATAGTGATTTAGATACTTTTTACTGAGTTAAGTATTGTATGTAATTAGTTTTGCTACAACAAGTGTATGGGACATTGGAAAAAAAGTTGAATTTCCCCATGGGGATGAATAAAGTATCTATCTATCTATCTATCTATCTATCTATCTGACATAGATATTTGCATTGTCCAGTTGATCCATGGCTGCACGAAGAGCCAATGAGATCACATCCGCCATAGGCCTATTGTGGCGATAGGCAGATTGCAGTGGGCCCAGGTCTCTGCTGAGACAGGAGTTCATTCTAACCATAATTTCTAAGGGAAGGACAGATTTGTGGACCAAAGGACCTGTATTATGCTGTAGGTTTTCTATGTTTCTATAATCACCTTCTCAATGCATTTTATCACCAGAGATGTGAGTGCTACTGGATGATAGTTGTTAAGGCAGCTCACACTGCATTTCTTAGGTGCTGGTATAACTGTTGCCCTTTAGAAGTAAGTGAGAACTTCCGACTTTAGCAATGAGAGATTGAAAATGTCTTTGAACGCACCTGCCAGGTGGTTGGCACAGGTTTTCAGAGTCCGACCAGGTACTCCATCGGGGCCCATCGCCTTGAGAGGGTTCACCCTCTTGAAACACAATCTGACATTGGCATCTGAGACAGATCACAGGGTCACCAGGTGCCGCAGGGATCCTCGTAGCTGTCGTTTTAAAGCCAGCAAAAAAGGCGTTGAGCTCAACTGGGAGTGAAGCATCGCTGCCATTCATGACATTAGGTTTTGCTTTGTAGGAAGTAATGGTCTGCGATCCCTGCAGAGTTGACGTGCATCCGATTCCGTGTCCAACCTTGTTTGGAATTGTTCCTTTGATTTTGAGGTAGCCCTCCGAAAGTCGGATCTGGTTTTCTAGTACAGACCTGGGTCACCAGACTTGATTGCCACAGATCTAGCCCTCAGGTAACAATATTCTGTCCGTCACAGCCACCTGGTGCTCTCACTGCTCCCCGCATTTCCACACTGACCTGTCTATCCTCGGTCGCCTCCATTGCCAGGGTGAGGCCACACACCGAATTAAGGAGCAGCCCCTGATTCGTCTCCAGCCATGGACACTGTGCTCTCCACTTACTTCCACTCCTCTGTACCGGCCTCTCTCCTGGTTCATCCTGAATGCTGTCTCCACTTTCTTCCACTCCTTTGTACCCGCCTCTCTCCTGGTTCATCCTGAATGCTGTCTCCACTTCCACTCCTCTGTACCGGCCTCTCTCCTGGTTCATCCCGAATGCTGTCTCCACTTCCACTCCTCTGTACCGGCCTCTCTCCTGGTTCATCCCGAATGCTGTCTCCACTTCCACTCCTCTGTACCGGCCTCTCTCCTGGTTCATCCCGAATGCTGTCTCCACTTCCACTCCTCTGTACCGGCCTCTCTCCTGGTTCATCCCGAATGCTGTCTCCACTTCCACTCCTCTGTACCGGCCTCTCTCCTGGTTCATCCCGAATGCTGTCTCCACTTCCACTCCTCTGTACCGGCCTCTCTCCTGGTTCATCCCGAATGCTGTCTCCACTTCCACTCCTCTGTACCGGCCTCTCTCCTGGTTCATCCCGAATGCTGTCTCCACTTACTTCCACTCCTCTGTACCGGCCTCTCTCCTGGTTCATCCCGAATGCTGTCTCCACTTCCACTCCTCTGTACCGGCCTCTCTTCTGGTTCATCCCGAATGCTGTCTCCACTTACTTCCACTCCTCTGTACCGGCCTCTCTCCTGGTTCATCCCGAATGCTGTCTCCACTTACTTCCACTCCTCTGTACCGGCCTCTCTCCTGGTTCATCCCGAATGCTGTCTCCACTTACTTCCACTCCTCTGTACCGGCCTCTCTCCTGGTTCATCCCGAATGCTGTCTCCACTTCCACTCCTCTGTACCGGCCTCTCTCCTGGTTCATCCTGAATGCTGTCTCCACTTCCACTCCTCTGTACCGGCCTCTCTCCTGGTTCATCCCGAATGCTGTCTCCACTTACTCCCACTCCTCTGCACCGGCCTCTCTCCTGGTTCATCCCGAATGCTGTCTCCACTTCCACTCCTCTGTACCGGCCTCTCTCCTGGTTCATCCTGAATGCTGTCTCCACTTACTTCCACTCCTCTGTACCGGCCTCTCTCCTGGTTCATCCCGAATGCTGTCTCCACTTCCACTCCTCTGTACCGGCCTCTCTCCTGGTTCATCCCGAATGCTGTCTCCACTTCCACTCCTCTGTACCGGCCTCTCTCCTGGTTCATCCTGAATGCTGTCTCCACTTACTTCCACTCCTCTGTACCGGCCTCTCTCCTGGTTCATCCCGAATGCTGTCTCCACTTACTCCCACTCCTCTGTACCGGCCTCTCTCCTGGTTCATCCCGAATGCTGTCTCCACTTACTCCCACTCCTCTGTACCGGCCTCTCTCCTGGTTCATCCCGAATGCTGTCTCCACTTACTCCCACTCCTCTGTACCGGCCTCTCTCCTGGTTCATCCTGAATGCTGTCTCCACTTCCACTCCTCTGTACCGGCCTCTCTCCTGGTTCATCCCGAATGCTGTCTCCACTTCCACTCCTCTGTACCGGCCTCTCTCCTGGTTCATCCCGAATGCTGTCTCCACTTACTCCCACTCCTCTGTACCGGCCTCTCTCCTGGTTCATCCTGAATGCTGTCTCCACTTCCACTCCTCTGTACCGGCCTCTCTCCTGGTTCATCCCGAATGCTGTCTCCACTTACTTCCACTCCTCTGTACCGGCCTCTCTCCTGGTTCATCCTGAATGCTGTCTCCACTTCCACTCCTCTGTACCGGCCTCTCTCCTGGTTCATCCCGAATGCTGTCTCCACTTACTTCCACTCCTCTGTACCGGCCTCTCTCCTGGTTCATCCCGAATGCTGTCTCCACTTACTCCCACTCCTCTGTACCGGCCTCTCTCCTGGTTCATCCTGAATGCTGTCTCCACTTCCACTCCTCTGTACCGGCCTCTCTCCTGGTTCATCCCGAATGCTGTCTCCACTTCCACTCCTCTGTACCGGCCTCTCTCCTGGTTCATCCCGAATGCTGTCTCCACTTACTCCCACTCCTCTGTACCGGCCTCTCTCCTGGTTCATCCTGAATGCTGTCTCCACTTCCACTCCTCTGTACCGGCCTCTCTCCTGGTTCATCCCGAATGCTGTCTCCACTTACTTCCACTCCTCTGTACCGGCCTCTCTCCTGGTTCATCCCGAATGCTGTCTCCACTTCCACTCCTCTGTACCGGCCTCTCTCCTGGTTCATCCCGAATGCTGTCTCCACTTACTTCCACTCCTCTGTACCGGCCTCTCTCCTGGTTCTTCCCGAATGCTGGTTCTTGCTTTATTGTTTGCGTGATTTGATTTGACTCATTTTTCCCTCTTTCTCTGTGCATCAGGTGTTGGTGGCATTTTCAGATTGGGTTTCTTGTTTGGTGCCTGCCTGTTAAGCAGGAGGTTGTATAATTTATACAGACTTTGATAATAAAATGTACTTTGAACATCTGCCCATCCCTCACACACTCCTCCCACTGGGCCCCCTCCTTTCCACCCCCACTGTTCCCTTTTGCCCTCCTCACCTCCCTTATTTGTTTCATGCCCCAGCTTCCTCCCCTATCAGTTCCTACCATCTGCAGCCCAGTATTGCCTCCACCTGTCCAGCTCCGTCACTGGCCCCAATCTTTGCTCCCGCACATGACTCCGTTGGCCAATCAACCCCTCTCCGCCCACATCCACCTATGACCTGCCTGCTCCTGCCTCACCTCCTCATACTATCTCCCAGTCCAGATGAATGGTCTTGGCCTGATGCATTGATAGTCTTCTTTCCTCCGCAGATGCTGCCTGGCCCACTGAGATGCTCCAGCAGTTCCAGATTCCAGCATCTGCAGTCTCTTGTGTCCTCTGGTCCATCACCTTCTCCTTAGACCCACCGAAGGGTGACATAGTTAGCAGGTTCAGACCTTGCTGCTGGTATCTCCACGGCCATCAGGCTGCTGTAACTGAGGCCTGTCCAGCCAGCAGAACTCACCTTGACTTTAGCTTGGTCTGAAAAATGTTCTGCCCCATCGTCTTTTGTCCGGGCTCTTCCTATATCTAGCCAAGAGATTTGCTTCAGAGTGCAGAGATGAGAGTGGGGGTCATTGCCACTCGCACCAGAACCTTGTTCACACCTCCGTAAACATACCTCATTGTATCTGCACAGTCATTGCTGAATGTCTCAGGCTACGTCCACGTTAGACCGGATAAGTCCGTAGCCGAAGCTTTTTCTCTCCGTTTTGATGCTCCGTCCACACTGAAACGGCGTTTTCCTCCCCTGAAAATGAAACTTTTCTAAAACGCCCTCCAGAGTGTGTAAATTTGAAAATGGCGATTGGGCAGAGTAGTGTGGACGGGGTAACCGGAGATTTCTAGAAACGCTGTCATGACGTGCCGGAACAGATGGTGGCGGCAGCATGGCTTCTCATTGTTTTTTTAACGCTGTAATGATATGCTGGAACAACCTAACAATTTCAGAACAGACGGCAACGAAACTGAAGCCAGAAGAGTTGGAAATGTGCTCACCAAATACTTTGACCCATAACTTACGGAATAAATAAGTACACTCACTTTGCCCTGATTTCTGTCCTTGCTCGTATGAAGGTGGTTTACCTATTTATGCAAGTACTTCTCTGACAATAGATGTGTTACAGCCTGATGTAACATTGTATGGAAATACAAGATAATACTGATGCAGACATGTTTTACACATTTAACAAAGCGCTTTATTAATGCAACAGAGTCAGTCAGTTTTTAATGTTCGTCGTCAGCCGGGTCATACTGTCCGTGAACTCCCTGTCAGTTGCCTCCATATGCTCCAGTATTTGGTTTTTTTTTGGTTTTAATTCCTCTTGCGCAAGAGCTAACAGCTGTCTGTTGTTTGGCAATTTCCTTTCAAGTTTTTCTAGTCTGTAACTGCACAAACACGCACTTTCACAGCGAGATTTGACATCAAACATGTCGCTTGTTTTCTGTAGATGTGTCCTGCGCGTGCCCAGTGGGAGGAGATTCACCCAAATACAGATGTTCTGGGAGAGGCTGGCTTAAGAGGTGATGGAAGCAGATACTTTAACGTGGCACAGCTGGTAGAGCCAGAGACCCAGGTTCAATTCTGACCTCCTGTGGTGTCTATGTGGAGTTTACACGTTCTCCCTGTTAGCCTGTAAGTCTCCCCTGGGGTGCACTAGACTCCTCCCACATTCCAGAGACAAGTTAATTGACCACTGTAAATGATCTGTAGTCTGTAGGTGAGCGGTTGAATCTATGGGGGGGGGGGGTACTTATGAGAACCTATTTTGTATCATTTTGCTGTGGATATTTATTGGATAGATGGGTGTATTTGGCACCTAATTGAAAACATCACTGGTAAATGACTGGTCAGAAATTCCCTGGAATTCTCTTCTATCCAGGTCACTAGTTATCTCTCTAACAACAACTGAATAATGGATTACATGATCAGCACCACACTGCCGGTTACAACAATGTCGTTACTCCTTATAGTATTTAGGAGGATGGGTGGACATGCTGGAGATGTGATTGGACCATTCCTTGTTCTTGGGGATTACGGCAGGGGAGTAGGGCAACAATCCCGAGGAATTCCAGCCCTATGTTGTCCAGCAGGCTCTCATGTACAGAAAGGAGATGGAGCGATACACACACCCAGCCTTTTCCCTATGCCTGTCCCAGGGGCCATCAAGGTAAGCCATGGGCAGCACGCTAGCATAACGATTAGAACATAGAATAGTACAGCACATTACAGGCCCTTCGGCCCACAATGTTGAGCCGACCCTCAAACCCTGCCTTCCATATAACCCCCTACCTTAAATTCCTCCATATACCTGTCTAGTAGTCTCTTAAACTTCACTAGTGTATCTGCCTCCACCACTGACTCAGGCAGTGCATTCCACGCACCAACCACACTCTGAGTGAAAAACCTTCCTCTAATATCCCCTTTGAACTTCACTCCCCTTACCTTAAAGTCATGTCCTCTTGTACTGAGCAGTGGTGCCCTGGGGAAGAGGCGCTGGCTGTCCACTCTGTCTATTCCTCTTAATATCTTGTACACCTCTATCATGTCTCCTCTCATCCTCCTCCTCTCCAAAGAGTAAAGCCCTAGCTCCCTTAATCTCTGATCATAATGCATACTCTCTAAACCAGGCAGCATCCTGGTAAATCTCCTCTGTACCCTTTCCAATGCTTCCACATCCTTCCTATAGTGAGGTGACCAGAACTGGACACAGTACTCCAAGTGTGGCCTAACCAGGGTTTTATAGAGCTGCATCATTACCCCACGACTCTTAAACTCTATCCCTCGACTTATGAAAGCCAACACCCCATAAGCTTTCTTAACTACCCTATCTACCTGTGAGGCAACTTTCAGGGATCTGTGAACATGTACCCCCAGATCCCTCTGCTCCTCCACACTACCAAGTATCCTGCCATTTACTTTGTACTCTGCCTTGGAGTTTGTCCTTTGTTACGAACCCCGTAACTGGGTCACTTACCAGCAAAGATAGAGAGGTCCGTTGAAGTCTGATGGTACTATTTTTAACAGTATTTATTGATAAAAATACACAAAAATAATATCAGTGCAAACATACAGATAATATACGTCGTCAATACTAAATCTAAAAGCGTGGGTATAATAATAATTAATAAGAAATAGCTCTATCGTTGTCTAGGGGATAATGTATTGTCCGATAGAAATATAAAAGTCACTCAGTTCATTCAAGCTGTAGGCTGCAGCCTTTGGTTGGAGAGAGAGACGGGTTAAAACTTGCCTATTCCTTTTATGATGTCAATCCTTCGAGAGTCGTTGGGAGTTGAGTTCCCCGTTGTTAGCTGAAAACCGTTTTTCCGTGGCAAAGGTCACCGATTCTGGGCAACTGGAAGCGGACGCACGTGGCCTTCCACTGGCTTTCGCTATTACGGGATCGCTAGCGTTTCTTCTGGTGCGTCTGAGGGGCTGTTCCCACAGACCCTCTTTTTATCCTGACTCACAGGGTCTCAGTTGTCAATCAGGTTGGGATGATGCAATCCCTCCACCAACCTCCCCCTCGGTTCATTGCCTGGGGCTTCGATGCATAGTACAGGATGCAATACACAAGTCCGTCTCCAAGAGACAATAGCCGGTATCAATGGCTCTGCCTTTCGGAGGTCAGGACACATTCCACCCCTTTTGTGGATTCTACATGTCTTTCTCTCATTTCCTGTGTCCCCTGAACTGACTTAATAGTGATCTTGCGATTCTCACAAAGGAGGGGGCTACCCCGCACCCTTCGTCCCCTCAGAGCTGTGGCACATTCGTAACACCTTCCAAACTGTACCACCTCACACTTCTCTGGGTTGAACTCCATCTGCCACTTCTCAGCCCACTTCTGCATCCTATCAATGTCTCTCTGCAATCTTCGACAACCCTCAACACTATCTACAACACCACCAACCTTTGTGTCATCTGCAAACTTGCCAACCCACCCTTCTACCCCCATATCCAGGTTGTTAATAAAAATCACAAAATGTAGAGGTCCCAGAACAGATCCTTGTGGGACACCACTAGTCACAACCCTCCAATCTGAATGTACTCCCTCCACCACAACCCTCTGCCTTCTGCAGGCAAGCCAATTCTGAATCCACCTGGCCAAACTTCCCTGGATCCCATGCTTTCTGACTTTCTGAATAAGCCTACCATGTGGAACCTTGTCAAATGCCTTACTAAAATCCATGTAGATCACATCAACTGTACTACCCTCATCTATATGCCTAGTCACCTCCTCAAAGAACTCTATCAGGCTTGTTAGGCATGATATGCCCTTCACAAAGCCATGCTGACTGTCCCTGATCAGACCATGATTCTCTAAATGTCCATAGATCCTATCTCTAAGAATCTTTTCCAACAGCTTTCCCACCACAGACATAAGGCTCACTGGTCTATAAATACCCGGACTATCCCTACTACCTTTTTTAGCTTAATGCTATTGTTCTAATGACCCAGGTTCAAGACAACCACTGTCTGTGTGGAGTTTGCATGTTCCTCTGTGACCTGAGGTGCTCTTGTTTCCTTCCACATCCCAGAGGCATGTGGGTTGACCACTGTAAATTGTCTAGTGTGCAGGTGAGTGAACCATAGAACCATAGAACGTTACAGCACAGAAACAGGCTTCTTGGCTGTGCCGAACCATTTGTCTGCCTAGTCCCACTGAGCTGCACCTGGACCATATCCCTCCAAACCCTCTCATCCATGTACCTGTCCAAGTTTTTCTTAAATGTTAAAAGTGAGCCCGCATTTACCACTTCATCTGGCAGCTCATTCCACACTCCCACCACTCTCTGTGTGAAGAAGCCCCCCCAATGTTCCCTTTAAACTTTTCCCCCTTCGCCCTTGACCCATGTCCTCTGTTTTTTTTTCTCCCCTGGCCTCAGTGGAAAAAGCCTTCTTGCATTCACTCCATCTATACCCATCATAATTTTATATATCTCTATCAAGTCTCCCCTCATTCTTCTATGCTCCATGGAATAAAGTCCTAACCTATTCATCCTTTCTCTGTAACTCAGTTTCTCAAGTCCTGGCAACATCCTTGTAAACCTTCTCTGCATTCTTTCAACCTTATTAATATCCTTCCTGTAATTAGGTGACCAAAACTGCACACAATACTCCAAATTCGGTCTCACCAATGTCTTATACAACTTCACCATTACATTCCAACTCTTATACTCAATACTTTGATTTATAAAGACCAATGTACCAAAAGCTCTCTTTACAACCCTATCTACTTGTGACACCACTTTTAGGGAATTATGTATCTGTACTCCCAGATCCCTCTGTTCTACTGCACTCCTCAGTGTCCTACCATTTACCTTGTATGTTCTACCTTGGTTTGACCTTCTGAAGTGCAATACCTCACACTTGACCAAATTAAAATCCATCTGCCATTTTACAGCCCATTCCTCCAACTGGTCCAAATCCCTCTGAAGCTTTGAAAACCTTCCTCACTGTCCACTACACCTCCAATCTTTGTATCATCAGCAAATTTGCTGATCCAATTTACCACATTATCATCCAGATCATTGATATAGATGACAAATAACAATGGATCCAGCACTGATCCCTGTGGCACACCACTAGTCACAGGCCTCCACTCAGAGAAGCAATCCTCCACTACCACTCTCTGGCTTCTTCCATTGAGCCAATGTCTAATCCTTTTTACTATCTCTCCATGTATACCTAGTGACTGAATCTTCCTAACTAAACTCCCATGTGGGACCTTGTCAAAGACCTTACTGAATTCCATGTAGACAACATCCACTGCCTTCCCTTCATCCACATTCCTGGTAACTTCCTCAAAAAACTCTAATAGATTTGTTAAACATGACCTACCACATACAAAGCCATGCTGACTTTTTCTAATAAGTCCCGGTCTATCCAAATACTTGTAGATCCTATCTCTTAGTATTCCTTCCAATAATTTACCTACTACCGACGTCAAACTTATAATTTCCCAGCTTACTTTTTGAGCCTTTTTTAAATAACGAAACTACATGAGCTATCCTCCAATCCTCCGGCACCTGACCCGTGGATATCGACATTTTAAATATTTCTGCCAGGGCCCCTGCAATTTCAACACTAGTCTCCTTCAAGGTCTGAGGGAATACCCTGTCAGGTCCTGGGGATTTATCTACTCTGATTTGCCTCAAGACAGCAAGCACTTCCTCCTCTTTAATCTGTATAAGTTCCATGACCTCCCTACTTGTTTGCCTTGTTTCCATAGACTCCATTCCAGTTTCCTTAATAAATACAGATGCAAAAAACCCATTTAATATCTCTCCCATTTCTTTTGGTTCCATACATAGCCGACCACACTGATCTTCAAGAGGACCAATTTTATCCCTTACTATCGTTTTGCTCTTAACAAACCTGTAGAAGCTCTTAGGATTATCCTTCAACCTGACTGCCAAAGCAACCTCATGTCTTCTTTTAGCCCTCCTGATTTCTTTCTTAAGTATTTTCTTACTCTTTTTATACTCCTCAAGCATCTTATTTCCTCCCTGTTGCCTATACATGTTATACATCTCTCTCTTCTTCTTTATCAGAGTTCCAATATCCCTCGAGAACCAAGGATCCTTATTCTTATTCATTTTGCCTTTAACCCTGACAGGAACATACAGACTCTGCACTCTCAAAATTTCTCCTTTGAAGGCCTCCCACTTACCAATCACATCCTTGCCAGAGAACAACCTGTCCCAATCTACGCTTTTTAGATTGTTTCTCATTTCTTCAAATTTGGCCTTTTTCCAGTTTAGAACTTCAATCCGAGGACCAGATCTATCTTTATCCAAGATCAAGTTGAAACTAATGACGTTATGATCACTGGAACTAAAGTGTTCCCCTACACACACTTCCATCACCTGCCCTAACTCATTTCCTAATAGGAGATCCTCCCTAGTTGGTACATCTAAATATTGATTTAGAAAACTTTCCTGAACACAGTTTACAAACTCTAACCCGTCTAGACCTTTAACAGTATGGGAGTCCCAATCAATATGTGGAAAATTAGAATTCCCTACCATCACAACCTTGTGTTTCCTGCAGTTGTCTGCTATCTCTCTGCAGATTTGCTCCTCCAATTCTCGCAGACTGTTGGGTGGTCTATAATACAACCCCATTAATGTGGTCATACCTTTCCTGTTTCTCAGCTCCACCCATATGGCCTCAGTAGACAAGCCCTCTAATCTGTCCTGCTGAAGCACTGCTGTAATATTTTCCTTGACTAGCAAAGCCACCCCCCCTCCACCCTTCATCCCTCTGCCTCTATCACGTCTGAAACATCGGAACCCTGGAACATCGAGCTGCCAGTCCTGCCCCTCCTGTAGCCAAGTTTCACTAATGGCTACAATGTCATAATTCCACGAGCCAATCCACGCCCTTAGCTCATCAGTCTTCCCTACAATACTCCTTGCATTGAAATATACACACCTCAGAAGATCATTACCACCACACACAACCTTACTATTTGTGACTTTGCATGAACTACTAACATCATTTATTTTTACCCCCGTTCCACTATCTGCTCTGGCACTCTGGTTCCCATCCCCCTGCAAGTCCAGTTTAAGCCCTCCCCAATAGCACTAACAAACCTTCCTGCAAGGATATTAGTCCCCTTGTGGTTCAGGTGTATCTCGTTTCTCTTGTGCAGGTCCTACCTGCCCCAGAAGAGATCCCAATGATCCAGAAATCTGAAACCCTGCCCCCTACACCAGTTCCTCAGCCATGTGTTCATCCTCCAGAGCATCCTACTCTGCCCCTCACTGGCACGTGGCACAGGTAGCAATCCTGAGATTACCACCCTCGAGGTCCTGCTTTTTAACTTCCTACCAAGCTCTCTATACTCACTCTTCAGGACCTCCTCACTCTTTCTTCCTACGTCATTGGTACCAATGTGTACCATGACATCTGGCTGCTCACCCTCCCACTTCAGAATGCTGTGCAGGCGATCAGAGACATCCCTGACTCTGGCACCCGGGAGGCAACAAACCATCCGGAGTCTCTGTCGTGACCACAGAACCTCCTGTCTGTACCCTTGACTATGGAGTCCCCTATCACTACCGCTCTCCTCTTCTTCTTCCCTCCCTTCTGCACTGCAGAACCAGACTCAGTGCCAGAGATCCGGCTGCCGCAGCTTGTCCCAGGTAAGTCATCTCCCCCAACAGTATCCAAATCGGTATACCTGTTCTGGAGGGGAATGGCCACAGGGGAACCCTGCACTACCTGCCCCTTCCCCTTCCCTCGCCTGGTGGTAACCCAATTACCTGTGCCCTGTTCCTTTGGTGTAACTACCTCCTGGAAGCTACTATCTATAAACCTCTCAGTCTCCCGAATGATCCGGAGGTCATCCAGCTCCTGCTCCAGTTCCCTAACATGGTTTGTTAGGAGCTGCAGCTGGATGCACCTCTTGCAGGTGTCGTTGTCATGGACACCGGAGGTCTCCCTGACTTCCCACATCCTGCAAGAGGAGCATTCCAACATCCAGTGGTTGAATCTGGGGCGGAGGGGCAAGAAGGGAGAGTAGAATAGGGTTTGCGTAGGATTAGTGCAAATGGGTGATTAATGGTCAGCACAGACTCAGTGGGCTGAAGGGCCTGTGTCCCAGCTGTAGGACATCACTCCCACAACAACACACAAACCGCTGGAGGTACAACAGGTCAGGCAGCATCTATGGAGAGGAATAAACAGTCAATGTTTTGGGCCGAGAGCCTTCATCGGGACTGGAAAGGAGGGGGAAGAAGCCGGAATAAGAAGGGGGGTGGAGGGGGAGGAGTACAACCTGTCAGGTAATAGATCAGACCAGGTAAGGGTCATGAGAAGTTGGGAGGTGATAGGTCAGAAAGGTAAAGGGTTGAAGGAGAAGGAATTTGATAGGAGAGAAGAGTGGACCATGGGAGAAAGGGAAGGAGGCACCAGAGGGAGGTGTTGGGCAGGTGAGGAGAAGGGAAGGGGTAAGAGAAGAGCTAGAACACGGAATTTAAAATTACAAACCATCTCTGGGCAATGACACTGAAAGTGTTGGAGGAACTCAGCAGGACAAATTCTCCAGCACGTTGTGTGTGATGCTCCAGATTTCCAGCATCTGTAGGATCTCTCGTATCACTGGGTAACGAAGCGGTTCCATTTTCACAAGCACCATAAGTAGATATTGTGCAAAAGTCAGAAAATACAATTACTGTAATAAAAGTTGGGAGAGACAGGAAACTAGTTCTGATAGCTGTAGGAATTAACATCAGTATGTACATCAGAATTTTAAATTAATAATATTATGGGACCTCATTCATATGTAGGGTGCGGACAACCTGGGGCAGACAATCTCTTGTTGAGATTCATATGTAGGGTGTGGATAACCTGGGACAGACCATCTCTGGATGAGATTCATATGAAGGGTGTGGATAACCTGGGACAGACCATCTCTGGATGAGATTGACGTAGGGTGTGGATAACCTGGGACAGACCAACTCGAGATGAGATTCATATGTAGGGTGTGGATAACCTGGGACAGACCATCTCTGGATGAGATTCATATGTAGGGTGTGGATAACCTGGGACAGACCATCTCTGGATGAGATTGACGTAGGGTGTGGATAACCTGGGACAGACCATCTCTGGATGAGATTGATGTAGGGTGTGGATAACGTGGGACTGCCCATCTCTGGATGAGATTGACGTAGGGTGTGGATAACCTGGGACTGCCCATCTCAGGATGAGATTCATATGTAGGGTGTGGATAACCTGGGACTGCCCATCACTGGATGAGATTGACGTAGCAAGTGGATAACCTGGGACAGACCATCTCTGGATGAGATTGACATGTAGGGTGTGGATAACCTGGGACAGACAATCTCTGGATGAGATTGACATGTAGGGTGTGGATAACCTGGGACTGCCCATCTCTGGATGAGATTCATATGTAAGGTGTGGATAACCTGGGACAGACCATCTCTGGAGGAGATTCATATGTAGGGTGTGGATAACATGGGACTACACATCTCTGGATGAGATTCATATGTAGGGTGTGGATAACCTGCGACAGACCATCTCTGGATGAGATTCATATGTAGGGTGTGGATAACCTGGGACAGACCATCTCTGGATGAGATTCATATGTAGGGTGTGGATAACCTGGGACAGACCATCTCTGGATGAGATTGATATGTAGGGTGTGGATAACCTGGGACTGCCATCTCTGAATGAGATTCATATGTAGGGTGTGGATAACCTGGGACTACACATCTCTGAATGAGATTCATATGTACGGTGTGGATAACCTGGGACAGACCATCTCTGGATGAGATTGACATGTAGGGTGTGGATAACCTGGGACAGACCATCTCTGGATGAGATTGACGTAGGGTGTGGATAACCTGGGACAGACCATCTCTGGATGAGATTGACATGTAGGGTGTGGATAACCTGGGACAGACCATCTCTGGATGAGATTGACATGTAGGGTGTGGATAACCTGGGACAGACCATCTCTGGATGAGATTGACATGTAGGGTGTGGATAACCTGGGACAGATCATCTCTGGATGAGATTGACATGTAGGGTGTGGATAACCTGGGACAGACGATCTCTGGATGAGATTGACAAGTAGGGTGTGGATAACCTGTGACAGACCATCTCTGGATGAGATTGACATGTAGGGTGTGGATAACCTGCGACAGACCATCTCTGGATGAGATTCATATGTAGGGTGTGGATAACCTGGGACAGACCATCTCTGGATGAGATTGACATGTAGGGTGTGGATAACCTGGGACAGACCATCTCTGGATGAGATTCATATGTAGGGTGTGGATAACCTGGGACTACCAATCTCTGGATGAGATTGATGTAGGGTGTGGATAACCTGGGACAGACCATCTCTGGATGAGATTGACATGTAGGGTGTGGATAACCTGGGACTGCCCATCTCTGGATGAGATTGACGTGTAGGGTGTGGATAACCTGGGACAGACAATCTCTCGATGAGATTGACATGTAGGGTGTGGATAACCTGGGACTGCCCATCTCTGGATGAGATTCAGATGTAAGGTGTGGATAACCTGGGACAGACCATCTCTGGAGGAGATTCATATGTAGGGTGTGGATAACATGGGACAGACCATCTCTGGATGAGATTCATATGTAGGGTGTGGATAACCTGGGACAGACCATCTCTGGATGAGATTGACATGTAGGGTGTGGATAACCTGGGACAGACCATCTCTGGATGAGATTGACATGTAGAGTGTGGATAACCTGGGACTGCCATCTCTGAATGAGATTCATATGTAGGGTGTGTATAACCTGGGACTACACATCTCTGAATGAGATTCATATGTACGGTGTGGATAACCTGGGACAGACCATCTCTGGATGAGATTGACGTAGGATGTGGATAACCTGCGACAGACCATCTCTGGATGAGATTCATATGTAGGGTGTGGATAACCTGGGACAGACCATCTCTGGATGAGATTCATATGTAGGGTGTGGATAACCTGGGACAGACCATCTCTGGATGAGATTGACATGTAGGGTGTGGATAACCTGGGACAGACCATCTCTGGATGAGATTGACATGTAGAGTGTGGATAACCTGGGACTGCCATCTCTGAATGAGATTCATATGTAGGGTGTGGATAACCTGGGACTACACATCTCTGAATGAGATTCATATGTACGGTGTGGATAACCTGGGACAGACCATCTCTGGATGAGATTGACGTAGGATGTGGATAAACTGGGACAGACCATCTCTGGATGAGATTGACATGTAGGGTGTGGATAACCTGGGACAGACCATCTCTGGATGAGATTGACATGTAGGGTGTGGATAACCTTGGACAGACTATCTCTGGATGAGATTGACATGTAGGGTGTGGATAAACTTGGACAGACCATCTCTGGATGAGATTGACGTAGGGTGTGGATAACCTGGGACAGACCATCTCTGGATGAGATACATATGTAGGGTGTGGATAAACTGGGACAGACCATCACTGGATGAGATTGACATGTAGGGTGTGGATAACCTGGGACAGACCATCTCTGGATGAGATTGACATGTAGGGTGTGGATAACCTGGGACTGCCCATCTCTGGATGAGATTCATATGTAGGGTGTGGATAACCTGGGACTGACCATCACTGGATGAGATTGACGTAGGGAGTGGATAACCTGGGACAGACCATCTCTGGATGAGATTGACATGTAGGGTGTGGATAACCGGGGACAACCCATCTCTGGATGAGATTCATATGTAGGGAGTGGATAACCTGGGACTGCCCATCTCTGGATGAGATTGACGTGTAGGGTGTGGATAACCTGGGACAGACAATCTCTGGATGAGATTGACATGTAGGGTGTGGATAACCTGGGACTGCCCATCTCTGGATGAGATTCATATGTAAGGTGTGGATAACCTGGGACAGACCATCTCTGGAGGAGATTCATATGTAGGGTGTGGATAACATGGGACTACACATCTCTGGATGAGATTCATATGTAGGGTGTGGATAACCTGCGACAGACCATCTCTGGATGAGATTCATATGTAGGGTGTGGATAACCTGGGACAGACCATCTCTGGATGAGATTGATATGTAGGGTGTGGATAACCTGGGACTGCCATCTCTGAATGAGATTCATATGTAGGGTGTGGATAACCTGGGACTACACATCTCTGAATGAGATTCATATGTACGGTGTGGATAACCTGGGACAGACCATCTCTGGATGAGATTGACATGTAGGGTGTGGATAACCTGGGACAGACCATCTCTGGATGAGATTGACATGTAGGGTATGGATAACCTGGGACAGACCATCTCTGGATGAGATTGACATGTAGGGTGTGGATAACCTGGGACAGTCCATCTCTGGATGAGATTGACATGTAGGGTGTGGATAACCTGGGACAGATCATCTCTGGATGAGATTGACATGTAGGGTGTGGATAACCTGGGACAGACGATCTCTGGATGAGATTGACATGTAGGGTGTGGATAACCTGTGACAGACCATCTCTGGATGAGATTGACATGTAGGGTGTGGATAACCTGCGACAGACCATCTCTGGATGAGATTCATATGTAGGGTGTGGATAACCTGGGACAGACCATCTCTGGATGAGATTCATACGTAGGGTGTGGATAACCTGGGACAGACCATCTCTGGATGAGATTCATATGTAGGGTGTGGATAACCTGGGACTACCAATCTCTGGATGAGATTGATGTAGGGTGTGGATAACCTGGGACAGACCATCTCTGGATGAGATTGACATGTAGGGTGTGGATAACCTGGGACAGACCATCTCTGGATGAGATTGACGTAGGGTGTGGATAACCTGGGACAGACCATCTCTGGATGAGATTGACATGTAGGGTGTGGATAACCTGGGACAGACCATCTCTGGATGAGATTGACATGTAGGGTGTGGATAACCTGGGACAGACCATCTCTGGATGAGATTGACATGTAGGGTGTGGATAACCTGGGACAGATCATCTCTGGATGAGATTGACATGTAGGGTGTGGATAACCTGGGACAGACGATCTCTGGATGAGATTGACAAGTAGGGTGTGGATAACCTGTGACAGACCATCTCTGGATGAGATTGACATGTAGGGTGTGGATAACCTGCGACAGACCATCTCTGGATGAGATTCATATGTAGGGTGTGGATAACCTGGGACAGACCATCTCTGGATGAGATTGACATGTAGGGTGTGGATAACCTGGGACAGACCATCTCTGGATGAGATTCATATGTAGGGTGTGGATAACCTGGGACTACCAATCTCTGGATGAGATTGATGTAGGGTGTGGATAACCTGGGACAGACCATCTCTGGATGAGATTGACATGTAGGGTGTGGATAACCTGGGACTGCCCATCTCTGGATGAGATTGACGTGTAGGGTGTGGATAACCTGGGACAGACAATCTCTCGATGAGATTGACATGTAGGGTGTGGATAACCTGGGACTGCCCATCTCTGGATGAGATTCAGATGTAAGGTGTGGATAACCTGGGACAGACCATCTCTGGAGGAGATTCATATGTAGGGTGTGGATAACATGGGACAGACCATCTCTGGATGAGATTCATATGTAGGGTGTGGATAACCTGGGACAGACCATCTCTGGATGAGATTGACATGTAGGGTGTGGATAACCTGGGACAGACCATCTCTGGATGAGATTGACATGTAGAGTGTGGATAACCTGGGACTGCCATCTCTGAATGAGATTCATATGTAGGGTGTGGATAACCTGGGACTACACATCTCTGAATGAGATTCATATGTACGGTGTGGATAACCTGGGACAGACCATCTCTGGATGAGATTGACGTAGGATGTGGATAACCTGCGACAGACCATCTCTGGATGAGATTCATATGTAGGGTGTGGATAACCTGGGACAGACCATCTCTGGATGAGATTCATATGTAGGGTGTGGATAACCTGGGACAGACCATCTCTGGATGAGATTGACATGTAGGGTGTGGATAACCTGGGACAGACCATCTCTGGATGAGATTGACATGTAGAGTGTGGATAACCTGGGACTGCCATCTCTGAATGAGATTCATATGTAGGGTGTGGATAACCTGGGACTACACATCTCTGAATGAGATTCATATGTACGGTGTGGATAACCTGGGACAGACCATCTCTGGATGAGATTGACGTAGGATGTGGATAAACTGGGACAGACCATCTCTGTATGAGATTGACATGTAGGGTGTGGATAACCTGGGACAGACCATCTCTGGATGAGATTGACATGTAGGGTGTGGATAACCTTGGACAGACTATCTCTGGATGAGATTGACATGTAGGGTGTGGATAAACTTGGACAGACCATCTCTGGATGAGATTGACGTAGGGTGTGGATAACCTGGGACAGACCATCTCTGGATGAGATACATATGTAGGGTGTGGATAAACTGGGACAGACCATCACTGGATGAGATTGACATGTAGGGTGTGGATAACCTGGGACAGACCATCTCTGGATGAGATTGACATGTAGGGTGTGGATAACCTGGGACTGCCCATCTCTGGATGAGATTCATATGTAGGGTGTGGATAACCTGGGACTGACCATCACTGGATGAGATTGACGTAGGGAGTGGATAACCTGGGACAGACCATCTCTGGATGAGATTGACATGTAGGGTGTGGATAACCGGGGACAACCCATCTCTGGATGAGATTCATATGTAGGGAGTGGATAACCTGGGACTGCCCATCTCTGGATGAGATTGACGTGTAGGGTGTGGATAACCTGGGACAGACAATCTCTGGATGAGATTGACATGTAGGGTGTGGATAACCTGGGACTGCCCATCTCTGGATGAGATTCATATGTAAGGTGTGGATAACCTGGGACAGACCATCTCTGGAGGAGATTCATATGTAGGGTGTGGATAACATGGGACTACACATCTCTGGATGAGATTCATATGTAGGGTGTGGATAACCTGCGACAGACCATCTCTGGATGAGATTCATATGTAGGGTGTGGATAACCTGGGACAGACCATCTCTGGATGAGATTGATATGTAGGGTGTGGATAACCTGGGACTGCCATCTCTGAATGAGATTCATATGTAGGGTGTGGATAACCTGGGACTACACATCTCTGAATGAGATTCATATGTACGGTGTGGATAACCTGGGACAGACCATCTCTGGATGAGATTGACATGTAGGGTGTGGATAACCTGGGACAGACCATCTCTGGATGAGATTGACATGTAGGGTATGGATAACCTGGGACAGACCATCTCTGGATGAGATTGACATGTAGGGTGTGGATAACCTGGGACAGTCCATCTCTGGATGAGATTGACATGTAGGGTGTGGATAACCTGGGACAGATCATCTCTGGATGAGATTGACATGTAGGGTGTGGATAACCTGGGACAGACGATCTCTGGATGAGATTGACATGTAGGGTGTGGATAACCTGTGACAGACCATCTCTGGATGAGATTGACATGTAGGGTGTGGATAACCTGCGACAGACCATCTCTGGATGAGATTCATATGTAGGGTGTGGATAACCTGGGACAGACCATCTCTGGATGAGATTCATACGTAGGGTGTGGATAACCTGGGACAGACCATCTCTGGATGAGATTCATATGTAGGGTGTGGATAACCTGGGACTACCAATCTCTGGATGAGATTGATGTAGGGTGTGGATAACCTGGGACAGACCATCTCTGGATGAGATTGACATGTAGGGTGTGGATAACCTGGGACAGACCATCTCTGGATGAGATTGACATGTAGGGTGTGGATAACCTGGGACTACCCATCTCTGGATGAGATTCATACGTAGGGTGTGGATAAACTGGGACAGACCATCACTGGATGAGATTGACATGTAGGGTGTGGATAACCTGGGACAGACCATCTCTGGATGAGATTGACATGTAGGGTGTGGATAACCTGGGACTGCCCATCTCTGGATGAGATTGACGTGTAGGGTGTGGATAACCTGGGACAGACAATCTCTGGATGAGATTGACATGTAGGGTGTGGATAACCTGGGACTGCCCATCTCTGGATGAGATTCAGATGTAAGGTGTGGATAACCTGGGACAGACCATCTCTGGAGGAGATTCATATGTATGGTGTGGATAACATGGGACTACCCATCTCTGGATGAGATTCATATGTAGGGTGTGGATAACCTGCGACAGACCATCTCTGGATGAGATTCATATGTAGGGTGTGGATAACCTGGGACAGACCATCTCTGGATGAGATTCATATGTAGGGTGTGGATAACCTGTGACAGACCATCTCTGGATGAGATTGACATGTAGGGTGTGGATAACCTGGGACAGACCATCTCTGGATGAGATTGACATGTAGAGTGTGGATAACCTGGGACTGCCATCTCTGAATGAGATTCATATGTAGGGTGTGGATAACCTGGGACTACACATCTCTGAATGAGATTCATATGTACGGTGTGGATAAGCTGGGACAGACCATCTCTGGAAGAGATTGACGTAGGGTGTGGATAAACTGGGACAGACCATCTCTGGATGAGATTGACATGTAGGGTGTGGATAACCTGGGACAGACAATCTCTGGATGAGATTGACATGTAGGGTGTGGATAACCTTGGACAGACTATCTCTGGATGAGATTGACATGTAGGGTGTGGATAAACTTGGACAGACCATCTCTGGATGAGATTGACGTAGGGTGTGGATAACCTGGGACAGACCATCTCTGGATGAGATACATATGTAGAGTGTGGATAAACTGGGACAGACCATCACTGGATGAGATTGACATGTAGGGTGTGGATAACCTGGGACAGACCATCTCTGGATGAGATTGACATGTAGGGTGTGGATAACCTGGGACTGCCCATCTCTGGATGAGATTGACGTGTAGGGTGTGGATAACCTGGGACAGACAATCTCTGGATGAGATTGACATGTAGGGTGTGGATAACCTGGGACTGCCCATCTCTGGATGAGATTCATATGTAAGGTGTGGATAACCTGGGACAGACCATCTCTGGAGGAGATTCATATGTAGGGTGTGGATAACATGGGACTACACATCTCTGGATGAGATTCATATGTAGGGTGTGGATAACCTGCGACAGACCATCTCTGGATGAGATTCATATGTAGGGTGTGGATAACCTGGGACAGACCATCTCTAGATGAGATTCATATGTAGGGTGTGGATAACCTGGGACAGACCATCTCTAGATGAGATTCATATGTAGGGTGTGGATAACCTGGGCCAGACCATCTCTGGATGAGATTGACATGTAGGGTGTGGATAACCTGGGACTGCCCATCTCTGGATGAGATTGACGTGTAGGGTGTGGATAACCTGGGACAGACAATCTCTGGATGAGATTGACATGTAGGGTGTGGATAACCTGGGACTGCCCATCTCTGGATGAGATTCAGATGTAAGGTGTGGATAACCTGGGACAGACCATCTCTGGAGGAGATTCATATGTATGGTGTGGATAACATGGGACTACCCATCTCTGGATGAGATTCATATGTAGGGTGTGGATAACCTGCGACAGACCATCTCTGGATGAGATTCATATGTAGGGTGTGGATAACCTGGGACAGACCATCTCTGGATGAGATTCATATGTAGGGTGTGGATAACCTGGGACAGACCATCTCTGGATGAGATTGACATGTAGGGTGTGGATAACCTGGGACAGACCATCTCTGGATGAGATTGACATGTAGAGTGTGGATAACCTGGGACTGCCATCTCTGAATGAGATTCATATGTAGGGTGTGGATAACCTGGGACTACACATCTCTGAATGAGATTCATATGTACGGTGTGGATAAGCTGGGACAGACCATCTCTGGATGAGATTGACGTAGGGTGTGGATAAACTGGGACAGACCATCTCTGGATGAGATTGACATGTAGGGTGTGGATAACCTGGGACAGACCATCTCTGGATGAGATTGACATGTAGGGTGTGGATAACCTTGGACAGACTATCTCTGGATGAGATTGACATGTAGGGTGTGGATAAACTTGGACAGACCATATCTGGATGAGATTGACGTAGGGTGTGGATAACCTGGGACAGACCATCTCTGGATGAGATACATATGTAGGGTGTGGATAAACTGGGACAGACCATCACTGGATGAGATTGACATGTAGGGTGTGGATAACCTGGGACAGACCATCTCTGGATGAGATTGACATGTAGGGTGTGGATAACCGGGGACAACCCATCTCTGGATGAGATTCATATGTAGGGAGTGGATAACCTGGGACTGCCCATCTCTGGATGAGATTGACGTGTAGGGTGTGGATAACCTGGGACAGACAATCTCTGGATGAGATTGACATGTAGGGTGTGGATAACCTGGGACTGCCCATCTCTGGATGAGATTCATATGTAAGGTGTGGATAACCTGGGACAGACCATCTCTGGAGGAGATTCATATGTAGGGTGTGGATAACATGGGACTACACATCTCTGGATGAGATTCATATGTAGGGTGTGGATAACCTGCGACAGACCATCTCTGGATGAGATTCATATGTAGGGTGTGGATAACCTGGGACAGACCATCTCTGGATGAGATTCATATGTAGGGTGTGGATAACCTGGGACAGACCATCTCTGGATGAGATTGATATGTAGGGTGTGGATAACCTGGGACTGCGATCTCTGAATGAGATTCATATGTAGGGTGTGGATAACCTGGGACTACACATCTCTGAATGAGATTCATATGTACTGTGTGGATAACCTGGGACAGACCATCTCTGGATGAGATTGACATGTAGGGTGTGGATAAACTTGGACAGACCATCTCTGGATGAGATTGACGTAGGGTGTGGATAACCTGGGACAGACCATCTCTGGATGAGATTGACATGTAGGGTGTGGATAACCTGGGACAGACCATCTCTGGATGAGATTGACATGTAGGGTGTGGATAACCTTGGACAGACTATCTCTGGATGAGATTGACATGTAGGGTGTGGATAAACTTGGACAGACCATCTCTGGATGAGATTGACGTAGGGTGTGGATAACCTGGGACAGACCATCTCTGGATGAGATACATATGTAGAGTGTGGATAAACTGGGACAGACCATCACTGGATGAGATTGACATGTAGGGTGTGGATAACCTGCGACAGACCATCTCTGGATGAGATTGACATGTAGGGTGTGGATAACCTGGGACTGCCCATCTCTGGATGAGATTGACGTGTAGGGTGTGGATAACCTGGGACAGACAATCTCTGGATGAGATTGACATGTAGGGTGTGGATAACCTGGGACTGCCCATCTCTGGATGAGATTCATATGTAAGGTGTGGATAACCTGGGACAGACCAGCTCTGGAGGAGATTCATATGTAGGGTGTGGATAACATGGGACTACACATCTCTGGATGAGATTCATATGTAGGGTGTGGATAACCTGCGACAGACCATCTCTGGATGAGATTCATATGTAGGGTGTGGATAACCTGGGACAGACCATCTCTAGATGAGATTCATATGTAGGGTGTGGATAACCTGGGACAGACCATCTCTGGATGAGATTGATATGTAGGGTGTGGATAACCTGGGACTGCCATCTCTGAATGAGATTCATATGTAGGGTGTGGATAACCTGGGACTACACATCTCTGAATGAGATTCATATGTACGGTGTGGATAACCTGGGACAGACCATCTCTGGATGAGATTGACATGTAGGGTGTGGATAACCTGGGACAGACCATCTCTGGATGAGATTGACATGTAGGGTATGGATAACCTGGGACAGACCATCTCTGGATGAGATTGACATGTAGGGTGTGGATAACCTGGGACAGTCCATCTCTGGATGAGATTGACATGTAGGGTGTGGATAACCTGGGACAGATCATCTCTGGATGAGATTGACATGTAGGGTGTGGATAACCTGGGACAGACGATCTCTGGATGAGATTGACATGTAGGGTGTGGATAACCTGTGACAGACCATCTCTGGATGAGATTGACATGTAGGGTGTGGATAACCTGCGACAGACCATCTCTGGATGAGATTCATATGTAGGGTGTGGATAACCTCGGACAGACCATCTCTGGATGAGATTCATACGTAGGGTGTGGATAACCTGGGACAGACCATCTCTGGATGAGATTCATATGTAGGGTGTGGATAACCTGGGACTACCAATCTCTGGATGAGATTGATGTAGGGTGTGGATAACCTGGGACAGACCATCTCTGGATGAGATTGACATGTAGGGTGTGGATAACCTGGGACAGACCATCTCTGAATGAGATTGACATGTAGGGTGTGGATAACCTGGGACTACCCATCTCTGGATGAGATTCATACGTAGGGTGTGGATAAACTGGGACAGACCATCACTGGATGAGATTGACATGTAGGGTGTGGATAACCTGGGCCAGACCATCTCTGGATGAGATTGACATGTAGGGTGTGGATAACCTGGGACTGCCCATCTCTGGATGAGATTGACGTGTAGGGTGTGGATAACCTGGGACAGACAATCTCTGGATGAGATTGACATGTAGGGTGTGGATAACCTGGGACTGCCCATCTCTGGATGAGATTCAGATGTAAGGTGTGGATAACCTGGGACAGACCATCTCTGGAGGAGATTCATATGTATGGTGTGGATAACATGGGACTACCCATCTCTGGATGAGATTCATATGTAGGGTGTGGATAACCTGCGACAGACCATCTCTGGATGAGATTCATATGTAGGGTGTGGATAACCTGGGACAGACCATCTCTGGATGAGATTCATATGTAGGGTGTGGATAACCTGGGACAGACCATCTCTGGATGAGATTGACATGTAGGGTGTGGATAACCTGGGACAGACCATCTCTGGATGAGATTGACATGTAGAGTGTGGATAACCTGGGACTGCCATCTCTGAATGAGATTCATATGTAGGGTGTGGATAACCTGGGACTACACATCTCTGAATGAGATTCATATGTACGGTGTGGATAAGCTGGGACAGACCATCTCTGGATGAGATTGACGTAGGGTGTGGATAAACTGGGACAGACCATCTCTGGATGAGATTGACATGTAGGGTGTGGATAACCTGGGACAGACCATCTCTGGATGAGATTGACATGTAGGGTGTGGATAACCTTGGACAGACTATCTCTGGATGAGATTGACATGTAGGGTGTGGATAAACTTGGACAGACCATATCTGGATGAGATTGACGTAGGGTGTGGATAACCTGGGACAGACCATCTCTGGATGAGATACATATGTAGGGTGTGGATAAACTGGGACAGACCATCACTGGATGAGATTGACATGTAGGGTGTGGATAACCTGGGACAGACCATCTCTGGATGAGATTGACATGTAGGGTGTGGATAACCGGGGACAACCCATCTCTGGATGAGATTCATATGTAGGGAGTGGATAACCTGGGACTGCCCATCTCTGGATGAGATTGACGTGTAGGGTGTGGATAACCTGGGACAGACAATCTCTGGATGACATTGACATGTAGGGTGTGGATAACCTGGGACTGCCCATCTCTGGATGAGATTCATATGTAAGGTGTGGATAACCTGGGACAGACCATCTCTGGAGGAGATTCATATGTAGGGTGTGGATAACATGGGACTACACATCTCTGGATGAGATTCATATGTAGGGTGTGGATAACCTGCGACAGACCATCTCTGGATGAGATTCATATGTAGGGTGTGGATAACCTGGGACAGACCATCTCTGGATGAGATTCATATGTAGGGTGTGGATAACCTGGGACAGACCATCTCTGGATGAGATTGATATGTAGGGTGTGGATAACCTGGGACTGCCATCTCTGAATGAGATTCATATGTAGGGTGTGGATAACCTGGGACTACACATCTCTGAATGAGATTCATATGTACGGTGTGGATAACCTGGGACAGACCATCTCTGGATGAGATTGACATGTAGGGTGTGGATAACCTGGGACAGACCATCTCTGGATGAGATTGACATGTAGGGTATGGATAACCTGGGACAGACCATCTCTGGATGAGATTGACATGTAGGGTGTGGATAACCTGGGACAGTCCATCTCTGGATGAGATTGACATGTAGGGTGTGGATAACCTGGGACAGATCATCTCTGGATGAGATTGACATGTAGGGTGTGGATAACCTGGGACAGACGATCTCTGGATGAGATTGACATGTAGGGTGTGGATAACCTGTGACAGACCATCTCTGGATGAGATTGACATGTAGGGTGTGGATAACCTGCGACAGACCATCTCTGGATGAGATTCATATGTAGGGTGTGGATAACCTGGGACAGACCATCTCTGGATGAGATTGACATGTAGGGTGTGGATAACCTGGGACAGACCATCTCTGAATGAGATTGACATGTAGGGTGTGGATAACCTGGGACTACCCATCTCTGGATGAGATTCATACGTAGGGTGTGGATAAACTGGGACAGACCATCACTGGATGAGATTGACATGTAGGGTGTGGATAACCTGGGCCAGACCATCTCTGGATGAGATTGACATGTAGGGTGTGGATAACCTGGGACTGCCCATCTCTGGATGAGATTGACGTGTAGGGTGTGGATAACCTGGGACAGACAATCTCTGGATGAGATTGACATGTAGGGTGTGGATAACCTGGGACTGCCCATCTCTGGATGAGATTCAGATGTAAGGTGTGGATAACCTGGGACAGACCATCTCTGGAGGAGATTCATATGTATGGTGTGGATAACATGGGACTACCCATCTCTGGATGAGATTCATATGTAGGGTGTGGATAACCTGCGACAGACCATCTCTGGATGAGATTCATATGTAGGGTGTGGATAACCTGGGACAGACCATCTCTGGATGAGATTCATATGTAGGGTGTGGATAACCTGGGACAGACCATCTCTGGATGAGATTGACATGTAGGGTGTGGATAACCTGGGACAGACCATCTCTGGATGAGATTGACATGTAGAGTGTGGATAACCTGGGACTGCCATCTCTGAATGAGATTCATATGTAGGGTGTGGATAACCTGGGACTACACATCTCTGAATGAGATTCATATGTACGGTGTGGATAAGCTGGGACAGACCATCTCTGGATGAGATTGACGTAGGGTGTGGATAAACTGGGACAGACCATCTCTGGATGAGATTGACATGTAGGGTGTGGATAACCTGGGACAGACCATCTCTGGATGAGATTGACATGTAGGGTGTGGATAACCTTGGACAGACTATCTCTGGATGAGATTGACATGTAGGGTGTGGATAAACTTGGACAGACCATATCTGGATGAGATTGACGTAGGGTGTGGATAACCTGGGACAGACCATCTCTGGATGAGATACATATGTAGGGTGTGGATAAACTGGGACAGACCATCACTGGATGAGATTGACATGTAGGGTGTGGATAACCTGGGACAGACCATCTCTGGATGAGATTGACATGTAGGGTGTGGATAACCGGGGACAACCCATCTCTGGATGAGATTCATATGTAGGGAGTGGATAACCTGGGACTGCCCATCTCTGGATGAGATTGACGTGTAGGGTGTGGATAACCTGGGACAGACAATCTCTGGATGACATTGACATGTAGGGTGTGGATAACCTGGGACTGCCCATCTCTGGATGAGATTCATATGTAAGGTGTGGATAACCTGGGACAGACCATCTCTGGAGGAGATTCATATGTAGGGTGTGGATAACATGGGACTACACATCTCTGGATGAGATTCATATGTAGGGTGTGGATAACCTGCGACAGACCATCTCTGGATGAGATTCATATGTAGGGTGTGGATAACCTGGGACAGACCATCTCTGGATGAGATTCATATGTAGGGTGTGGATAACCTGGGACAGACCATCTCTGGATGAGATTGATATGTAGGGTGTGGATAACCTGGGACTGCCATCTCTGAATGAGATTCATATGTAGGGTGTGGATAACCTGGGACTACACATCTCTGAATGAGATTCATATGTACGGTGTGGATAACCTGGGACAGACCATCTCTGGATGAGATTGACATGTAGGGTGTGGATAACCTGGGACAGACCATCTCTGGATGAGATTGACATGTAGGGTATGGATAACCTGGGACAGACCATCTCTGGATGAGATTGACATGTAGGGTGTGGATAACCTGGGACAGTCCATCTCTGGATGAGATTGACATGTAGGGTGTGGATAACCTGGGACAGATCATCTCTGGATGAGATTGACATGTAGGGTGTGGATAACCTGGGACAGACGATCTCTGGATGAGATTGACATGTAGGGTGTGGATAACCTGTGACAGACCATCTCTGGATGAGATTGACATGTAGGGTGTGGATAACCTGCGACAGACCATCTCTGGATGAGATTCATATGTAGGGTGTGGATAACCTGGGACAGACCATCTCTGGATGAGATTCATACGTAGGGTGTGGATAACCTGGGACAGACCATCTCTGGATGAGATTCATATGTAGGGTGTGGATAACCTGGGACTACCAATCTCTGGATGAGATTGATGTAGGGTGTGGATAACCTGGGACAGACCATCTCTGGATGAGATTGACATGTAGGGTGTGGATAACCTGGGACAGACCATCTCTGGATGAGATTGACATGTAGGGTGTGGATAACCTGGGACTACCCATCTCTGGATGAGATTCATACGTAGGGTGTGGATAAACTGGGACAGACCATCGCTGGATGAGATTGACATGTAGGGTGTGGATAACCTGGGACAGACCATCTCTGGATGAGATTGACATGTAGGGTGTGGATAACCTGGGACTGCCCATCTCTGGATGAGATTGACGTGTAGGGTGTGGATAACCTGGGACAGACAATCTCTGGATGAGATTGACATGTAGGGTGTGGATAACCTGGGACTGCCCATCTCTGGATGAGATTCAGATGTAAGGTGTGGATAACCTGGGACAGACCATCTCTGGAGGAGATTCATATGTATGGTGTGGATAACATGGGACTACCCATCTCTGGATGAGATTCATATGTAGGGTGTGGATAACCTGCGATAGACCATCTCTGGATGAGATTCATATGTAGGGTGTGGATAACCTGGGACAGACCATCTCTGGATGAGATTCATATGTAGGGTGTGAATAACCTGGGACAGACCATCTCTGGATGAGATTGACATGTAGGGTGTGGATAACCTGGGACAGACCATCTCTGGATGAGATTGACATGTAGAGTGTGGATAACCTGGGACTGCCATCTCTGAATGAGATTCATATGTAGGGTGTGGATAACCTGGGACTACACATCTCTGAATGAGATTCATATGTACGGTGTGGATAAGCTGGGACAGACCATCTCTGGATGAGATTGACGTAGGGTGTGGATAAACTGGGACAGACCATCTCTGGATGAGATTGACATGTAGGGTGTGGATAACCTGGGACAGACCATCTCTGGATGAGATTGACATGTAGGGTGTGGATAACCTTGGACAGACTATCTCTGGATGAGATTGACATGTAGGGTGTGGATAAACTTGGACAGACCATCTCTGGATGAGATTGACGTAGGGTGTGGATAACCTGGGACAGACAATCTCTGGATGAGATACATATGTAGGGTGTGGATAACCTGGGACAGACCATCTCTGGATGAGATTGACATGTAGGGTGTGGCTAACCTGGGACAGACCATCTCTGGATGAGATTGACATGTAGGGTGTGGATAACCTGGGACTACCCATCTCTGAATGAGATTCATATGTAGGGTGTGGATAACCTCGGACAGACTATCTCTGGATGATATTGACATGCAGGGTGTGGATAACCTGGGACTACCCATCTCTGGATGAGATTCATATGTAGGGTGTGGATAACCTGGGATAGACCATCTCTGGATGAGATTCATATGTAGGGTGTGGATAACCTGGGACAGACCATCTCTGGATGAGATTGACATGTAGGGTGTGGATAACCAGGGACAGACAATCTCTGGATGAGATTGACGTAGGGTGTGGATAACCTGTGACAGACCAGCTCTGGATGAGATTGACATGTAGGGTGTGGATAACCTGGGACTACCCATCTCTGGATGAGATTCATACGTAGGGTGTGGATAACCTGGGACAGACCATCTCTGGATGAGATTGACATGTAGGGTGTGGATAACCTGGGACAGACCATCTCTGGATGAGATTCATATGTAGGGTGTGGATAACCTGGGACAGACTATCTCTGGATGAGATTCATATGTAGGATGTGGACAACCTGGGACAGACCATCTCTGGATGAGATTGACATGTAGGGTGTGGATAACCTGGGACAGACCATCTCTGGATGAGATTGACGTAGGGTGTGGATAACCTGAGACAGACCATCTCTGGATGAGATTGACATGTAGGGTGTGGATAACCTGGGACTACCCATCTCTGGAGAAGATTCATATGTAGGGTGTGGATAACCTGGGACAGACCATCTCTGGATGAGATTGACATGTAGGGTGTGGATAACCTGGGACAGACCATCTCTGGATGAGATTGACATGTAGGGTGTGGTTAAACCGGGACAGACCATCTCTGGATGAGATTCATATGTAGGGTGTGGATAACCTGGGACAGACCATCTCTGGACGAGATTCATATGTAGGGTGTGGATAACCTGGGACAGACCATCTCTGGATGAGATTGACATGTAGGGTGTGGATAACCTGGGACAGACGATCTCTGGATGAGATTGACATGAAGGGTGTGGATAACCTGGGACAGACCATCGCTGTATGAGATTCATATGTAGGGTGTGGATAACCTAGGACACACCATCTCTGGATGAGATTCATGTGTAGGGTGTGGATAACCTGGGACAGACCATCTCTGGATGAGATTGACATGTAGGATGTGGATAACCTGGGACAGAGCATCTCTGGATGAGATTGACATGTAGGGTGTTGATAACCTGGGACTACCCATCTCTGGATGAGATTCATATGTAGGGTGTGGATAACCTGGGACAGACCATCTCTGGATGAGATTGACGAAGGGTGTGGATAACCTGGGACAGACCATCTCTGGATGAGATTCATATGAGGGTGTGGATAACCTGGGACAGACCATCTCTGGATGAGATTGACATGTAGGGTGTGGATAACCTGGGACAGACCATCTCTGGATGAGATTGACATGTAGAGTGTGGATAACCTGGGACTGCCATCTCTGAATGAGATTCATATGTAGGGTGTGGATAACCTGGGACTACACATCTCTGAATGAGATTCATATGTACGGTGTGGATAACCTGGGACAGACCATCTCTGGATGAGATTGACATGTAGGGTGTGGATAACCTGGGACAGACCATCTCTGGATGAGATTGACGTAGGGTGTGGATAACCTGGGACAGACCATCTCTGGATGAGATTGACATGTAGGGTGTGGATAACCTGGGACAGACCATCTCTGGATGAGATTGACATGTAGGGTGTGGATAACCTGGGACAGACTATCTCTGGATGAGATTGACATGTAGGGTGTGGATAAACTTGGACAGACCATCTCTGGATGAGATTGACGTAGGGTGTGGATAACCTGGGACAGACCATCTCTGGATGAGATTGACATGTAGGGTATGGATAACCTGGGACAGACAATCTCTGGATGAGATTGACGTAGGGTGTTGATAACCTGTGACACACCATCTCTGGATGAGATTGACATGTAGGGTGTGGATAACCTGGGACTACCCATCTCTGGATGAGATTCATACGTAGGGTGTGGATAACCTGGGACAGACCATCTCTGGATGAGATTGACATGTAGGGTGTGGATAACCTGTGACAGACCAGCTCTGGATGAGATTGACATGTAGGGTGTGGATAACCTGGGACTACCCATCTCTGGATGAGATTCATACGTAGGGTGTGGATAACCTGGGACAGACCATCTCTGGATGAGATTGACATGTAGGGTGTGGATAACCTGGGACAGACCATCTCTGGATGAGATTCATATGTAGGGTGTGGATAACCTGGGACAGACTATCTCTGGATGAGATTCATATGTAGGATGTGGACAACCTGGGACAGACCATCTCTGGATGAGATTGACATGTAGGGTGTGGATAACCTGGGACAGACCATCTCTGGATGAGATTGACGTAGGGTGTGGATAACCTGAGACAGACCATCTCTGGATGAGATTGACATGTAGGGTGTGGATAACCTGGGACTACCCATCTCTGGAGAAGATTCATATGTAGGGTGTGGATAACCTGGGACAGACCATCTCTGGATGAGATTGACATGTAGGGTGTGGATAACCTGGGACAGACCATCTCTGGATGAGATTGACATGTAGGGTGTGGTTAAACCGGGACAGACCATCTCTGGATGAGATTCATATGTAGGGTGTGGATAACCTGGGACAGACCATCTCTGGACGAGATTCATATGTAGGGTGTGGATAACCTGGGACAGACCATCTCTGGATGAGATTGACATGTAGGGTGTGGATAACCTGGGACAGACGATCTCTGGATGAGATTGACATGAAGGGTGTGGATAACCTGGGACAGACCATCGCTGTATGAGATTCATATGTAGGGTGTGGATAACCTAGGACACACCATCTCTGGATGAGATTCATGTGTAGGGTGTGGATAACCTGGGACAGACCAT
This sequence comes from Hemitrygon akajei, assembly GCF_048418815.1. Lineage (NCBI taxonomy): Eukaryota > Metazoa > Chordata > Chondrichthyes > Myliobatiformes > Dasyatidae > Hemitrygon > Hemitrygon akajei. The sequence continues at coordinate 60,348,460 of NC_133148.1, read as the reverse complement.
CTCTGGATGAGATTGACATGTAGGATGTGGATAACCTGGGACAGAGCATCTCTGGATGAGATTCATATGTAGGGTGTGGATAACCTGGGACAGATCATCTCTGGATGAGATTGACATGTAGGGTGTTGATAACCTGGGACTACCCATCTCTGGATGAGATTCATATGTAGGGTGTGGATAACCTGGGACAGACCATCTCTGGATGAGATTGACGAAGGGTGTGGATAACCTGGGACAGACCATCTCTGGATGAGATTGACGAAGGGTGTGGATAACCTGGGACAGACCATCTCTGGATGAGATTCATATGAGGGTGTGGATAACCTGGGACAGACCATCTCTGGATGAGATTGACATGTAGGGTGTGGATAACCTGGGACAGACCATCTCTGGATGAGATTGACATGTAGAGTGTGGATAACCTGGGACTGCCATCTCTGAAAGAGATTCATATGTAGGGTGTGGATAACCTGGGACTACACATCTCTGAATGAGATTCATATGTACGGTGTGGATAACCTGGGACAGACCATCTCTGGATGAGATTGACATGTAGGGTGTGGATAACCTGGGACAGACCATCTCTGGATGAGATTGACGTAGGGTGTGGATAACCTGGGACAGACCATCTCTGGATGAGATTGACATGTAGGGTGTGGATAACCTGGGACAGACCATCTCTGGATGAGATTGACATGTAGGGTGTGGATAACCTGGGACAGACTATCTCTGGATGAGATTGACATGTAGGGTGTGGATAAACTTGGACAGACCATCTCTGGATGAGATTGACGTAGGGTGTGGATAACCTGGGACAGACCATCTCTGGATGAGATTGACATGTAGGGTATGGATAACCTGGGACAGACAATCTCTGGATGAGATTGACGTAGGGTGTTGATAACCTGTGACACACCATCTCTGGATGAGATTGACATGTAGGGTGTGGATAACCTGGGACTACCCATCTCTGGATGAGATTCATACGTAGGGTGTGGATAACCTGGGACAGACCATCTCTGGATGAGATTGACATGTAGGGTGTGGATAACCTGGGACAGACCATCTCTGGATGAGATTCATATGTAGGGTGTGGATAACCTGGGACAGACCATCTCTGGATGAGATTCATATGTAGGATGTGGACAACCTGGGACAGACCACCTCTGGATGAGATTGACATGTACGGTGTGGATAACCTGGGACAGACCATCTCTGGATGAGATTGACGTAGGGTATGGATAACCTGAGACAGACCATCTCTGGATGAGATTGACATGTAGGGTGTGGATAACCTGGGACTACCCATCTCTGGAGAAGATTCATATGTAGGGTGTGGATAACCTGGGACAGACCATCTCTGGATGAGATTGACATGTAGGGTGTGGATAACCTGGGACAGACCATCTCTGGATGAGATTGACATGTAGGGTGTGGATAACCTGGGACAGACCATCTCTGGATGAGATTCATATGTAGGGTGTTGATAACCTGGGACAGACCATCTCTGGATGAGATTCATATGTAGGGTGTGGATAACCTGGGACAGACCATCTCTGGACGAGATTCATATGTAGGGTGTGGATAACCTGGGACAGACCATCTCTGGATGAGATTGACATGTAGGGTGTGGATAACCTGGGACAGACGATCTCTGCTTGAGATTGACATGAAGGGTGTGGATAACCTGGGACAGACCATCTCTGGATGAGATTCATATGTAGTGTGTGGATAACCTGGGACACACCATCTCTGGATGAGATTGACATGTAGAGTGTGGATAACCTGGGACTGCCATCTCTGAATGAGATTCATATGTAGGGTGTGGATAACCTGGGACTACACATCTCTGAATGAGATTCATATGTACGGTGTGGATAACCTGGGACAGACCATCTCTGGATGAGATTGACATGTAGGGTGTGGATAACCTGGGACAGACCATCTCTGGATGAGATTGACGTAGGGTGTGGATAACCTGGGACAGACCATCTCTGGATGAGATTGACATGTAGGGTGTGGATAACCTGGGTCAGACCATCTCTGGATGAGATTGACATGTAGGGTGTGGATAACCTGGGACAGACTATCTCTGGATGAGATTGACATGTAGGGTATGGACAACCTGGGACAGAAAATCTCTGGATGAGATTGACGTAGGGTGTGGATAACCTGTGACAGACCATCTCTGGATGAGATTGACATGTAGGGTGTGGATAACCTGGGACTACCCATCTCTGGATGAGATTCATACGTAGGGTGTGGATAACCTGGGACAGACCATCTCTGGATGAGATTGACATGTAGGGTGTGGATAACCTGGGACAGACCATCTCTGGATGAGATTCATATGTAGGGTGTGGATAACCTGGGACAGACCATCTCTGGATGAGATTCATATGTAGGGTGTGGATAACCTGGGACAGACCATCTCTGGATGAGATTGACATGTAGGGTGTGGATAACCTGGGACAGACCATCTCTGGATGAGATTGACATGAAGGGTGTGGATAACCTGGGACAGACCATCTCTGGATGAGATTCATATATAGGGTGTGGATAACGAGGGACACACCATCTCTGGATGAGATTCATGTGTAGGGTGTGGATAACCTGGGACAGACCATCTCTGGATGAGATTGACATGTAGGATGTGGATAACCTGGGACAGAGCATCTCTGGAAGAGATTCATATGTAGTGTGTGGATAACCTGGGACAGACCATCTCTGGATGAGATTGACATGTAGGGTGTGGATAACCTGGGACTACACATCTCTGGATGAGATTCATATGTAGGGTGTGGATAACCTGGGACAGACCATGTCTGGATGAGATTGACGTAGGGTGTGGATAACCTGGGACAGACCATCTCTGGATGAGATTCATATGTAGGGTGTGGATAACCTGGGAAAGACCATGTCTGGATGAGATTGACATGTAGGGTGTGGATAACCTGGGACAGACCATCTCTGGATGAGATTGACATGTAGAGTGTGGATAACCTGGGACTGCCATCTCTGAATGAGATTCATATGTAGGGTGTGGATAACCTGGGACTACACATCTCTGAATGAGATTCATATGTACGGTGTGGATGACCTGGGACAGACCATCTCTGGATGAGATTGACATGTAGGGTGTGGATAACCTGGGACAGACCATCTCTGGATGAGATTGACATAGGGTGTGGATAACCTGGGACAGACCATCTCTGGATGAGATTGACATGTAGGGTGTGGATAACCTGGGACAGACCATCTCTGGATGAGATTGACGTAGGGTGTGGATAACCTGGGACAGACCATCTCTGGATGAGAATCATATGTAGGGTGTGGCTAACCTGGGACAGACCATCTCTGGATAAGATTGACATGTAGGGTGTGGATAACCTGGGACTACCCATCTCTGAATGAGATTCATATGTAGGGTGTGGATAACCTGTGACAGACTATCTCTGGATGATATTGACATGCAGGGTGTGGATAACCTGGGACTACCCATCTCTGTATGAGATTCATATGTATGGTGTGGATAACCTGGGACAGACCATCTCTGGATGATATTGACATGTAGGGTGTGGATAACCTGGGACAGACCATCTCTGGATGAGATTGACGTAGGGTGTGGATAACCTGAGACAGACCATCTCTGGATGAGATTGACATGTAGGGTGTGGATAACCTGGGACTACCCATCTCTGGAGAAGATTCATATGTAGGGTGTGGATAACCTGGGACAGACCATCTCTGGATGAGATTGACATGTAGGGTGTGGATAACCTGGGACAGACCATCTCTGGATGAGATTGACATGTAGGGTGTGGTTAAACCGGGACAGACCATCTCTGGATGAGATTCATATGTAGGGTGTGGATAACCTGGGACAGACCATCTCTGGACGAGATTCATATGTAGGGTGTGGATAACCTGGGACAGACCATCTCTGGATGAGATTGACATGTAGGGTGTGGATAACCTGGGACAGACGATCTCTGGATGAGATTGACATGAAGGGTGTGGATAACCTGGGACAGACCATCGCTGTATGAGATTCATATGTAGGGTGTGGATAACCTAGGACACACCATCTCTGGATGAGATTCATGTGTAGGGTGTGGATAACCTGGGACAGACCATCTCTGGATGAGATTGACATGTAGGATGTGGATAACCTGGGACAGAGCATCTCTGGATGAGATTCATATGTAGGGTGTGGATAACCTGGGACAGATCATCTCTGGATGAGATTGACATGTAGGGTGTTGATAACCTGGGACTACCCATCTCTGGATGAGATTCATATGTAGGGTGTGGATAACCTGGGACAGACCATCTCTGGATGAGATTGACGAAGGGTGTGGATAACCTGGGACAGACCATCTCTGGATGAGATTCATATGAGGGTGTGGATAACCTGGGACAGACCATCTCTGGATGAGATTGACATGTAGGGTGTGGATAACCTGGGACAGACCATCTCTGGATGAGATTGACATGTAGAGTGTGGATAACCTGGGACTGCCATCTCTGAATGAGATTCATATGTAGGGTGTGGATAACCTGGGACTACACATCTCTGAATGAGATTCATATGTACGGTGTGGATAACCTGGGACAGACCATCTCTGGATGAGATTGACATGTAGGGTGTGGATAACCTGGGACAGACCATCTCTGGATGAGATTGACGTAGGGTGTGGATAACCTGGGACAGACCATCTCTGGATGAGATTGACATGTAGGGTGTGGATAACCTGGGACAGACCATCTCTGGATGAGATTGACATGTAGGGTGTGGATAACCTGGGACAGACTATCTCTGGATGAGATTGACATGTAGGGTGTGGATAAACTTGGACAGACCATCTCTGGATGAGATTGACGTAGGGTGTGGATAACCTGGGACAGACCATCTCTGGATGAGATTGACATGTAGGGTATGGATAACCTGGGACAGACAATCTCTGGATGAGATTGACGTAGGGTGTTGATAACCTGTGACACACCATCTCTGGATGAGATTGACATGTAGGGTGTGGATAACCTGGGACTACCCATCTCTGGATGAGATTCATACGTAGGGTGTGGATAACCTGGGACAGACCATCTCTGGATGAGATTGACATGTAGGGTGTGGATAACCTGGGACAGACCATCTCTGGATGAGATTCATATGTAGGGTGTGGATAACCTGGGACAGACCATCTCTGGATGAGATTCATATGTAGGATGTGGACAACCTGGGACATACCACCTCTGGATGAGATTGACATGTACGGTGTGGATAACCTGGGACAGACCATCTCTGGATGAGATTGACGTAGGGTGTGGATAACCTGAGACAGACCATCTCTGGATGAGATTGACATGTAGGGTGTGGATAACCTGGGACTACCCATCTCTGGAGAAGATTCATATGTAGGGTGTGGATAACCTGGGACAGACCATCTCTGGATGAGATTGACATGTAGGGTGTGGATAACCTGGGACAGACCATCTCTGGATGAGATTGACATGTAGGGTGTGGATAACCTGGGACAGACCATCTCTGGATGAGATTCATATGTAGGGTGTTGATAACCTGGGACAGACCATCTCTGGATGAGATTCATATGTAGGGTGTGGATAACCTGGGACAGACCATCTCTGGACGAGATTCATATGTAGGGTGTGGATAACCTGGGACAGACCATCTCTGGATGAGATTGACATGTAGGGTGTGGATAACCTGGGACAGACGATCTCTGGTTGAGATTGACATGAAGGGTGTGGATAACCTGGGACAGACCATCTCTGGATGAGATTCATATGTAGTGTCTGGATAACCTGGGACACACCATCTCTGGATGAGATTGACATGTAGAGTGTGGATAACCTGGGACTGCCATCTCTGAATGAGATTCATATGTAGGGTGTGGATAACCTGGGACTACACATCTCTGAATGAGATTCATATGTACGGTGTGGATAACCTGGGACAGACCATCTCTGGATGAGATTGACATGTAGGGTGTGGATAACCTGGGACAGACCATCTCTGGATGAGATTGACGTAGGGTGTGGATAACCTGGGACAGACCATCTCTGGATGAGATTGACATGTAGGGTGTGGATAACCTGGGTCAGACCATCTCTGGATGAGATTGACATGTAGGGTGTGGATAACCTGGGACAGACTATCTCTGGATGAGATTGACATGTAGGGTATGGACAACCTGGGACAGAAAATCTCTGGATGAGATTGACGTAGGGTGTGGATAACCTGTGACAGACCATCTCTGGATGAGATTGACATGTAGGGTGTGGATAACCTGGGACTACCCATCTCTGGATGAGATTCATACGTAGGGTGTGGATAACCTGGGACAGACCATCTCTGGATGAGATTGACATGTAGGGTGTGGATAACCTGGGACAGACCATCTCTGGATGAGATTCATATGTAGGGTGTGGATAACCTGGGACAGACCATCTCTGGATGAGATTCATATGTAGGGTGTGGATAACCTGGGACAGACCATCTCTGGATGAGATTGACATGTAGGGTGTGGATAACCTGGGACAGACCATCTCTGGATGAGATTGACATGAAGGGTGTGGATAAACTGGGACAGACCATCTCTGGATGAGATTCATATGTAGGGTGTGGATAACGAGGGACACACCATCTCTGGATGAGATTCATGTGTAGGGTGTGGATAACCTGGGACAGACCATCTCTGGATGAGATTGACATGTAGGATGTGGATAACCTGGGACAGAGCATCTCTGGAAGAGATTCATATGTAGTGTGTGGATAACCTGGGACAGACCATCTCTGGATGAGATTGACATGTAGGGTGTGGATAACCTGGGACTACACATCTCTGGATGAGATTCATATGTAGGGTGTGGATAACCTGGGACAGACCATGTCTGGATGAGATTGACGTAGGGTGTGGATAACCTGGGACAGACCATCTCTGGATGAGATTCATATGTAGGGTGTGGATAACCTGGGACAGATCATCTCTGGATGAGATTGACATGTAGGGTGTTGATAACCTGGGACTACCCATCTCTGGATGAGATTCATATGTAGGGTGTGGATAACCTGGGACAGACCATCTCTGGATGAGATTGACGAAGGGTGTGGATAACCTGGGACAGACCATCTCTGGATGAGATTCATATGAGGGTGTGGATAACCTGGGACAGACCATCTCTGGATGAGATTGACATGTAGGGTGTGGATAACCTGGGACAGACCATCTCTGGATGAGATTGACATGTAGAGTGTGGATAACCTGGGACTGCCATCTCTGAATGAGATTCATATGTAGGGTGTGGATAACCTGGGACTACACATCTCTGAATGAGATTCATATGTACGGTGTGGATAACCTGGGACAGACCATCTCTGGATGAGATTGACATGTAGGGTGTGGATAACCTGGGACAGACCATCTCTGGATGAGATTGACGTAGGGTGTGGATAACCTGGGACAGACCATCTCTGGATGAGATTGACATGTAGGGTGTGGATAACCTGGGACAGACCATCTCTGGATGAGATTGACATGTAGGGTGTGGATAACCTGGGACAGACTATCTCTGGATGAGATTGACATGTAGGGTGTGGATAAACTTGGACAGACCATCTCTGGATGAGATTGACGTAGGGTGTGGATAACCTGGGACAGACCATCTCTGGATGAGATTGACATGTAGGGTATGGATAACCTGGGACAGACAATCTCTGGATGAGATTGACGTAGGGTGTTGATAACCTGTGACACACCATCTCTGGATGAGATTGACATGTAGGGTGTGGATAACCTGGGACTACCCATCTCTGGATGAGATTCATACGTAGGGTGTGGATAACCTGGGACAGACCATCTCTGGATGAGATTGACATGTAGGGTGTGGATAACCTGGGACAGACCATCTCTGGATGAGATTCATATGTAGGGTGTGGATAACCTGGGACAGACCATCTCTGGATGAGATTCATATGTAGGATGTGGACAACCTGGGACATACCACCTCTGGATGAGATTGACATGTACGGTGTGGATAACCTGGGACAGACCATCTCTGGATGAGATTGACGTAGGGTGTGGATAACCTGAGACAGACCATCTCTGGATGAGATTGACATGTAGGGTGTGGATAAACTGGGACTACCCATCTCTGGAGAAGATTCATATGTAGGGTGTGGATAACCTGGGACAGACCATCTCTGGATGAGATTGACATGTAGGGTGTGGATAACCTGGGACAGACCATCTCTGGATGAGATTGACATGTAGGGTGTGGATAACCTGGGACAGACCATCTCTGGATGAGATTCATATGTAGGGTGTTGATAACCTGGGACAGACCATCTCTGGATGAGATTCATATGTAGGGTGTGGATAACCTGGGACAGACCATCTCTGGACGAGATTCATATGTAGGGTGTGGATAACCTGGGACAGACCATCTCTGGATGAGATTGACATGTAGGGTGTGGATAACCTGGGACAGACGATCTCTGGTTGAGATTGACATGTAGGGTGTGGATAACCTGGGACAGACCATCTCTGGATGAGATTCATATGTAGTGTGTGGATAACCTGGGACACACCATCTCTGGATGAGATTGACATGTAGAGTGTGGATAACCTGGGACTGCCATCTCTGAATGAGATTCATATGTAGGGTGTGGATAACCTGGGACTACACATCTCTGAATGAGATTCATATGTACGGTGTGGATAACCTGGGACAGACCATCTCTGGATGAGATTGACATGTAGGGTGTGGATAACCTGGGACAGACCATCTCTGGATGAGATTGACGTAGGGTGTGGATAACCTGGGACAGACCATCTCTGGATGAGATTGACATGTAGGGTGTGGATAACCTGGGTCAGACCATCTCTGGATGAGATTGACATGTAGGGTGTGGATAACCTGGGACAGACTATCTCTGGATGAGATTGACATGTAGGGTATGGACAACCTGGGACAGAAAATCTCTGGATGAGATTGACGTAGGGTGTGGATAACCTGTGACAGACCATCTCTGGATGAGATTGACATGTAGGGTGTGGATAACCTGGGACTACCCATCTCTGGATGAGATTCATACGTAGGGTGTGGATAACCTGGGACAGACCATCTCTGGATGAGATTGACATGTAGGGTGTGGATAACCTGGGACAGACCATCTCTGGATGAGATTGACATGTAGGATGTGGATAACCTGGGACAGAGCATCTCTGGAAGAGATTCATATGTAGTGTGTGGATAACCTGGGACAGACCATCTCTGGATGAGATTGACATGTAGGGTGTGGATAACCTGGGACTACACATCTCTGGATGAGATTCATATGTAGGGTGTGGATAACCTGGGACAGACCATGTCTGGATGAGATTGCCGTAGGGTGTGGATAACCTGGGACAGACCATCTCTGGATGAGATTCATATGTAGGGTGTGGATAACCTGGGACAGACCATGTCTGGATGAGATTGACATGTAGGGTGTGGATAACCTGGGACAGACCATCTCTGGATGAGATTGACATGTAGAGTGTGGATAACCTGGGACTGCCATCTCTGAATGAGATTCATATGTAGGGTGTGGATAACCTGGGACTGCACATCTCTGAATGAGATTCATATGTACGGTGTGGATAACCTGGGACAGACCATCTCTGGATGAGATTGACATGTAGGGTGTGGATAACCTGGGACAGACCATCTCTGGATGAGATTGACATAGGGTGTGGATAACCTGGGACAGACCATCTCTGGATGAGATTGACATGTAGGGTGTGGATAACCTGGGACAGACCATCTCTGGATGAGATTGACGTAGGGTGTGGATAACCTGGGACAGACCATCTCTGGATGAGAATCATATGTAGGGTGTGGCTAACCTGGGACAGACCATCTCTGGATAAGATTGACATGTAGGGTGTGGATAACCTGGGACTACCCATCTCTGAATGAGATTCATATGTAGGGTGTGGATAACCTGTGACAGACTATCTCTGGATGATATTGACATGCAGGGTGTGGATAACCTGGGACTACCCATCTCTGGATGAGATTCATATGTATGGTGTGGATAACCTGGGACAGACCATCTCTGGATGAGATTCATATGTAGGGTGTGGATATCCTGGGACAGACCATCTCTGGATGAGATTGACATTTAGGGTGTGGATAACCTGGGACACACCATCTCTGGTTGAGATTGACATGTAGGGTGTGGATAACCTGGGACAGACCATCTCTGGATGAGATTCATATGTAGTGTGTGGATAACCTGGGACACACCATCTCTGGATGAGATTGACATGTAGAGTGTGGATAACCTGGGACTGCCATCTCTGAATGAGATTCATATGTAGGGTGTGGATAACCTGGGACTACACATCTCTGAATGAGATTCATATGTACGGTGTGGATAACCTGGGACAGACCATCTCTGGATGAGATTGACATGTAGGGTGTGGATAACCTGGGACAGACCATCTCTGGATGAGATTGACGTAGGGTGTGGATAACCTGGGACAGACCATCTCTGGATGAGATTGACATGTAGGGTGTGGATAACCTGGGTCAGACCATCTCTGGATGAGATTGACATGTAGGGTGTGGATAACCTGGGACAGACTATCTCTGGATGAGATTGACATGTAGGGTATGGACAACCTGGGACAGAAAATCTCTGGATGAGATTGACGTAGGGTGTGGATAACCTGTGACAGACCATCTCTGGATGAGATTGACATGTAGGGTGTGGATAACCTGGGACTACCCATCTCTGGATGAGATTCATACGTAGGGTGTGGATAACCTGGGACAGACCATCTCTGGATGAGATTGACATGTAGGGTGTGGATAACCTGGGACAGACCATCTCTGGATGAGATTGACATGTAGGATGTGGATAACCTGGGACAGAGCATCTCTGGAAGAGATTCATATGTAGTGTGTGGATAACCTGGGACAGACCATCTCTGGATGAGATTGACATGTAGGGTGTGGATAACCTGGGACTACACATCTCTGGATGAGATTCATATGTAGGGTGTGGATAACCTGGGACAGACCATGTCTGGATGAGATTGCCGTAGGGTGTGGATAACCTGGGACAGACCATCTCTGGATGAGATTCATATGTAGGGTGTGGATAACCTGGGACAGACCATGTCTGGATGAGATTGACATGTAGGGTGTGGATAACCTGGGACAGACCATCTCTGGATGAGATTGACATGTAGAGTGTGGATAACCTGGGACTGCCATCTCTGAATGAGATTCATATGTAGGGTGTGGATAACCTGGGACTGCACATCTCTGAATGAGATTCATATGTACGGTGTGGATAACCTGGGACAGACCATCTCTGGATGAGATTGACATGTAGGGTGTGGATAACCTGGGACAGACCATCTCTGGATGAGATTGACATAGGGTGTGGATAACCTGGGACAGACCATCTCTGGATGAGATTGACATGTAGGGTGTGGATAACCTGGGACAGACCATCTCTGGATGAGATTGACGTAGGGTGTGGATAACCTGGGACAGACCATCTCTGGATGAGAATCATATGTAGGGTGTGGCTAACCTGGGACAGACCATCTCTGGATAAGATTGACATGTAGGGTGTGGATAACCTGGGACTACCCATCTCTGAATGAGATTCATATGTAGGGTGTGGATAACCTGTGACAGACTATCTCTGGATGATATTGACATGCAGGGTGTGGATAACCTGGGACTACCCATCTCTGGATGAGATTCATATGTATGGTGTGGATAACCTGGGACAGACCATCTCTGGATGAGATTCATATGTAGGGTGTGGATATCCTGGGACAGACCATCTCTGGATGAGATTGACATTTAGGGTGTGGATAACCTGGGACACACCATCTCTGGATGAGATTGACATGTAGAGTGTGGATAACCTGGGACTGCCATCTCTGAATGAGATTCATATGTAGGGTGTGGATAACCTGGGACTACACATCTCTGAATGAGATTCATATGTACGGTGTGGATAACCTGGGACAGACCATCTCTGGATGAGATTGACATGTAGGGTGTGGATAACCTGGGACAGACCATCTCTGGATGAGATTGACGTAGGGTGTGGATAACCTGGGACAGACCATCTCTGGATGAGATTGACGTAGGGTGTGGATAACCTGGGACAGACCATCTCTGGATGAGATTGACATGTAGGGTGTGGATAACCTGGGTCAGACCATCTCTGGATGAGATTGACATGTAGGGTGTGGATAACCTGGGACAGACTATCTCTGGATGAGATTGACATGTAGGGTATGGACAACCTGGGACAGAAAATCTCTGGATGAGATTGACGTAGGGTGTGGATAACCTGTGACAGACCATCTCTGGATGAGATTGACATGTAGGGTGTGGATAACCTGGGACTACCCATCTCTGGATGAGATTCATACGTAGGGTGTGGATAACCTGGGACAGACCATCTCTGGATGAGATTGACATGTAGGGTGTGGATAACCTGGGACAGACCATCTCTGGATGAGATTCATATGTAGGGTGTGGATAACCTGGGACAGACCATCTCTGGATGAGATTCATATGTAGGGTGTGGATAACCTGGGACAGACCATCTCTGGATGAGATTGACATGTAGGGTGTGGATAACCTGGGACAGACCATCTCTGGATGAGATTGACATGAAGGGTGTGGATAAACTGGGACAGACCATCTCTGGATGAGATTCATATGTAGGGTGTGGATAACGAGGGACACACCATCTCTGGATGAGATTCATGTGTAGGGTGTGGATAACCTGGGACAGACTATCTCTGGATGAGATTGACATGTAGGGTATGGACAACCTGGGACAGAAAATCTCTGGATGAGATTGACGTAGGGTGTGGATAACCTGTGACAGACCATCTCTGGATGAGATTGACATGTAGGGTGTGGATAACCTGGGACTACCCATCTCTGGATGAGATTCATACGTAGGGTGTGGATAACCTGGGACAGACCATCTCTGGATGAGATTGACATGTAGGGTGTGGATAACCTGGGACAGACCATCTCTGGATGAGATTCATATGTAGGGTGTGGATAACCTGGGACAGACCATCTCTGGATGAGATTCATATGTAGGGTGTGGATAACCTGGGACAGACCATCTCTGGATGAGATTGACATGTAGGGTGTGGATAACCTGGGACAGACCATCTCTGGATGAGATTGACATGAAGGGTGTGGATAACCTGGGACAGACCATCTCTGGATGAGATTCATATGTAGGGTGTGGATAACGAGGGACACACCATCTCTGGATGAGATTCATGTGTAGGGTGTGGATAACCTGGGACAGACCATCTCTGGATGAGATTGACATGTAGGATGTGGATAACCTGGGACAGAGCATCTCTGGAAGAGATTCATATGTAGTGTGTGGATAACCTGGGACAGACCATCTCTGGATGAGATTGACATGTAGGGTGTGGATAACCTGGGACTACACATCTCTGGATGAGATTCATATGTAGGGTGTGGATAACCTGGGACAGACCATGTCTGGATGAGATTGACGTAGGGTGTGGATAACCTGGGACAGACCATCTCTGGATGAGATTGACATGTAGGGTGTGGATAACCTGGGACAGACCATCTCTGGATGAGATTGACGTAGGGTGTGGATAACCTGGGACAGACAATCTCTGGATGAGATTGACATGTAGGGTGTGGATAACCTGGGACAGACCATCTCTGGATGAGATTGACATGTAGGGTGTGGATAACCTGGGACTACCCATCTCTGGATGAGATTCATACGTAGGGTGTGGATAACCTGGGACAGACCATCTCTGGATGAGATTGACATGTAGGGTGTGGATAACCTGGGACAGACCATCTCTGGATGAGATTCATATGTAGGGTGTGGATAACCTGGGACAGACCATCTCTGGATGAGATTCATATGTAGGGTGTGGATAACCTGGGACAGACCATCTCTGGATGAGATTGACATGTAGGGTGTGGATAACCTGGGACAGACCATCTCTGGATGAGATTGACATGAAGGGTGTGGATAAACTGGGACAGACCATCTCTGGATGAGATTCATATGTAGGGTGTGGATAACGAGGGACACACCATCTCTGGATGAGATTCATGTGTAGGGTGTGGATAACCTGGGACAGACTATCTCTGGATGAGATTGACATGTAGGGTATGGACAACCTGGGACAGAAAATCTCTGGATGAGATTGACGTAGGGTGTGGATAACCTGTGACAGACCATCTCTGGATGAGATTGACATGTAGGGTGTGGATAACCTGGGACTACCCATCTCTGGATGAGATTCATACGTAGGGTGTGGATAACCTGGGACAGACCATCTCTGGATGAGATTGACATGTAGGGTGTGGATAACCTGGGACAGACCATCTCTGGATGAGATTCATATGTAGGGTGTGGATAACCTGGGACAGACCATCTCTGGATGAGATTCATATGTAGGGTGTGGATAACCTGGGACAGACCATCTCTGGATGAGATTGACATGTAGGGTGTGGATAACCTGGGACAGACCATCTCTGGATGAGATTGACATGAAGGGTGTGGATAACCTGGGACAGACCATCTCTGGATGAGATTCATATGTAGGGTGTGGATAACGAGGGACACACCATCTCTGGATGAGATTCATGTGTAGGGTGTGGATAACCTGGGACAGACCATCTCTGGATGAGATTGACATGTAGGATGTGGATAACCTGGGACAGAGCATCTCTGGAAGAGATTCATATGTAGTGTGTGGATAACCTGGGACAGACCATCTCTGGATGAGATTGACATGTAGGGTGTGGATAACCTGGGACTACACATCTCTGGATGAGATTCATATGTAGGGTGTGGATAACCTGGGACAGACCATGTCTGGATGAGATTGACGTAGGGTGTGGATAACCTGGGACAGACCATCTCTGGATGAGATTGACATGTAGGGTGTGGATAACCTGGGACAGACCATCTCTGGATGAGATTGACGTAGGGTGTGGATAACCTGGGACAGACCATCTCTGGATGAGAATCATATGTAGGGTGTGGCTAACCTGGGACAGACCATCTCTGGATAAGATTGACATGTAGGGTGTGGATAACCTGGGACTACCCATCTCTGAATGAGATTCATATGTAGGGTGTGGATAACCTGTGACAGACTATCTCTGGATGATATTGACATGCAGGGTGTGGATAACCTGGGACTACCCATCTCTGGATGAGATTCATATGTATGGTGTGGATAACCTGGGACAGACCATCTCTGGATGAGATTCATATGTAGGGTGTGGATATCCTGGGACAGACCATCTCTGGATGAGATTGACATTTAGGGTGTGGATAACCTGGGACAGACAATCTCTGGATGAGATTGACGTAGGGTGTGGATAACTTGTGACAGAGCATCTCTGGATGAGATTGACATGTAGGGTGTGGATAACCTGGGACTACCCATCTCTGGATGAGATTCATACGTAGGGTGTGGATAACCTGGGACAGACCATCTCTGGATGAGATTCATATGTAGGGTGTGGATAACCTGGGACTACCAATCTCTGGATGAGATTGATGTAGGGTGTGGATAACCTGGGACAGACAATCTCTGGATGAGATTGACATGTAGGGTGTGGATAACCTGGGACAGACCATCTCTGGATGAGATTGACATGTAGGGTGTGGATAACCTGGGACTACCCATCTCTGGATGAGATTCATACGTAGGGTGTGGATAAACTGGGACAGACCATCACTGGATGAGATTGACATGTAGGGTGTGGATAACCTGGGACAGACAATCTCTGGATGAGATTGACATGTAGGGTGTGGATAACCTGGGACTGCCCATCTCTGGATGAGATTGACGTAGGGTGTGGATAACCTGGGACAGACCATCTCTGGATGAGATTGACATGTAGGGTGTGGATAACCTGGGACAGACCATTTCTGGATGAGATTGACATGTAGGGTGTGGATAACCTGGGACTACCCATCTCTGGATGAGATTCATATGTAGGGTGTGGATAACCTGGGACAGACCATGTCTGGATGAGATTGACGTAGGGTGTGGATAACCTGGGACAGACCATCTCTGGATGAGATTCATATGTAGGGTGTGGATAACCTGGGACAGACCATCTCTGGATGAGATTGACATGTAGGGTGTGGATAACCTGGGACAGACCATCTCTGGATGAGATTGACATGTAGAGTGTGGATAACCTGGGACTGCCATCTCTGAATGAGATTCATTTGTAGGGTGTGGATAACCTGGGACTAGACATCTCTGAATGAGATTCATATGTACGGTGTGGATAACCTGGGACAGACCATCTCTGGATGAGATTCATATGTAGGGTGTGGATATCCTGGGACAGACCATCTCTGGATGAGATTGACATTTAGGGTGTGGATAACCTGGGACAGACAATCTCTGGATGAGATTGACGTAGGGTGTGGATAACTTGTGACAGAGCATCTCTGGATGAGATTGACATGTAGGGTGTGGATAACCTGGGACTACCCATCTCTGGATGAGATTCATACGTAGGGTGTGGATAACC
Source organism: Hemitrygon akajei (assembly GCF_048418815.1). Lineage (NCBI taxonomy): Eukaryota > Metazoa > Chordata > Chondrichthyes > Myliobatiformes > Dasyatidae > Hemitrygon > Hemitrygon akajei. The sequence continues at coordinate 60,331,828 of NC_133148.1, read as the reverse complement.
TGGGACAGACCATCTCTGGATGAGATTCATATGTAGGGTGTGGATAACCTGGGACAGACCATCTCTGGATGAGATTCATATGTAGGGTGTGGATAACCTGGGACTACCAATCTCTGGATGAGATTGATGTAGGGTGTGGATAACCTGGGACAGACCATCTCTGGATGAGATTGACATGTAGGGTGTGGATAACCTGGGACAGACCATCTCTGGATGAGATTGACATGTAGGGTGTGGATAACCTGGGACTACCCATCTCTGGATGAGATTCATACGTAGGGTGTGGATAAACTGGGACAGACCATCACTGGATGAGATTGACATGTAGGGTGTGGATAAACTGGGACAGACCATCTCTGGATGAGATTGACATGTAGGGTGTGGATAACCTGGGACTGCCCATCTCTGGATGAGATTGACGTGTAGGGTGTGGATAACCTGGGACAGACAATCTCTGGATGAGATTGACATGTAGGGTGTGGATAACCTGGGACTGCCCATCTCTGGATGAGATTCATATGTAAGGTGTGGATAACCTGTGACAGACCATCTCTGGAGGAGATTCATATGTAGGGTGTGGATAACATGGGACAACCCATCTCTGGATGAGATTCATATGTAGGGTGTGGATAACCTGGGACAGACAATCTCTGGATGAGATTCATATGTAGGGTGTGGATAACCTGGGACAGACTATCTCTGGATGATATTGACATGCAGGGTGTGGATAACCTGGGACTACCCATCTCTGGATGAGATTCATATGTAGGGTGTGGATAACCTGGGACAGACCATCTCTGGATGAGATTCATATGTAGGGTGTGGATATCCTGGGACAGACCATCTCTGGATGAGATTGACATTTAGGGTGTGGATAACCTGGGACAGACAATCTCTGGATGAGATTGACGTAGGGTGTGGATAACTTGTGACAGAGCATCTCTGGATGAGATTGACATGTAGGGTGTGGATAACCTGGGACTACCCATCTCTGGATGAGATTCATACGTAGGGTGTGGATAACCTGGGACAGACCATCTCTGGATGAGATTCATATGTAGGGTGTGGATAACCTGGGACAGACCATCTCTGGATGAGATTCATATGTAGGGTGTGGATAACCTGGGACTACCAATCTCTGGATGGGATTGATGTAGGGTGTGGATAACCTGGGACAGACCATCTCTGGATGAGATTGACATGTAGGGTGTGGATAACCTGGGACAGACCATCTCTGGATGAGATTGACATGTAGGGTGTGGATAACCTGGGACTACCCATCTCTGGATGAGATTCATACGTAGGGTGTGGATAAACTGGGACAGACCATCACTGGATGAGATTGACATGTAGGGTGTGGATAAACTGGGACAGACCATCTCTGGATGAGATTGACATGTAGGGTGTGGATAACCTGGGACTGCCCATCTCTGGATGAGATTGACGTGTAGGGTGTGGATAACCTGGGACAGACAATCTCTGGATGAGATTGACATGTAGGGTGTGGATAACCTGGGACTGCCCATCTCTGGATGAGATTCATATGTAAGGTGTGGATAACCTGTGACAGACCATCTCTGGAGGAGATTCATATGTAGGGTGTGGATAACATGGGACAACCCATCTCTGGATGAGATTCATATGTAGGGTGTGGATAACCTGGGACAGACCATCTCTGGATGAGATTGACATGTAGGGTGTGGATAACCTGGGACAGACCATCTCTGGATGAGATTGACGTAGGGTGTGGATAACCTGGGACAGACCATCTCTGGATGAGATTCATATGTAGGGTGTGGCTAACCTGGGACAGACCATCTCTGGATAAGATTGACATGTAGGGTGTGGATAACCTGGGACTACCCATCTCTGAATGAGATTCATATGTAGGGTGTGGATAACCTGGGACAGACTATCTCTGGATGATATTGACATGCAGGGTGTGGATAACCTGGGACTACCCATCTCTGGATGAGATTCATATGTAGGGTGTGGATAACCTGGGACAGACCATCTCTGGATGAGATTCATATGTAGGGTGTGGATATCCTGGGACAGACCATCTCTGGATGAGATTGACATTTAGGGTGTGGATAACCTGGGACAGACAATCTCTGGATGAGATTGACGTAGGGTGTGGATAACTTGTGACAGAGCATCTCTGGATGAGATTGACATGTAGGGTGTGGATAACCTGGGACTACCCATCTCTGGATGAGATTCATACGTAGGGTGTGGATAACCTGGGACAGACCATCTCTGGATGAGATTCATATGTAGGGTGTGGATAACCTGGGACAGACCATCTCTGGATGAGATTCATATGTAGGGTGTGGATAACCTGGGACTACCAATCTCTGGATGAGATTGATGTAGGGTGTGGATAACCTGGGACAGACCATCTCTGGATGAGATTGACATGTAGGGTGTGGATAACCTGGGACAGACCATCTCTGGATGAGATTGACATGTAGGGTGTGGATAACCTGGGACTACCCATCTCTGGATGAGATTCATACGTAGGGTGTGGATAAACTGGGACAGACCATCACTGGATGAGATTGACATGTAGGGTGTGGATAAACTGGGACAGACCATCTCTGGATGAGATTGACATGTAGGGTGTGGATAACCTGGGACTGCCCATCTCTGGATGAGATTGACGTGTAGGGTGTGGATAACCTGGGACAGACAATCTCTGGATGAGATTGACATGTAGGGTGTGGATAACCTGGGACTGCCCATCTCTGGATGAGATTCATATGTAAGGTGTGGATAACCTGTGACAGACCATCTCTGGAGGAGATTCATATGTAGGGTGTGGATAACATGGGACAACCCATCTCTGGATGAGATTCATATGTAGGGTGTGGATAACCTGGGACAGACAATCTCTGGATGAGATTGACATGTAGGGTGTGGATAACCTGGGACTGCCCATCTCTGGATGAGATTCATATGTAAGGTGTTGATAACCTGGGACAGACCATCTCTGGAGGAGATTGACATGTAGGGTGTGGATAACCTGGGACTACACATCTCTGAATGAGATTCATATGTACGGTGTGGATAACCTGGGACAGACCATCTCTGGATGAGATTGACATGTAGGGTGTGGATAACCTGGGACAGACCATCTCTGGATGAGATTGACGTAGGGTGTGGAAAAACTGGGACAGACCATCTCTGGATGAGATTGACATGTAGGGTGTGGATAACCTTGGACAGACTATCTCTGGATGAGAATGACATGTAGGGTGTGGATAAACTAGGACAGACCATCTCTGGATGAGATTGACGTAGGGTGTGGATAACCTGGGACAGACCATCTCTGGATGAGATTCATATGTAGGGTGTGGATAACCTGGGACAGACCATCTCTGGATGAGATTGACATGTAGGGTGTGGCTAACCTGGGACAGACCATCTCTGGATGAGATTGACATGTAGGGTGTGGATAACCTGGGACTACCCATCTCTGAATGAGATTCATATGTAGGGTGTGGATAACCTCGGACAGACTATCTCTGGATGATATTGACATGCAGGGTGTGGATAACCTGGGACTACCCATCTCTGGATGAGATTCATATGTAGGGTGTGGATAACCTGGGACAGACCATCTCTGGATGAGATTCATATGTAGGGTGTGGATAACCTGGGACAGACCATCTCTGGATGAGATTGACATGTAGGGTGTGGATAACCTGGGACAGACAATCTCTGGATGAGATTGACGTAGGGTGTGGATAACCTGTGAAAGACCAGCTCTGGATGAGATTGACATGTAGGGTGTGGATAATCTGGGACTACCTATCTCTGGATGAGATTCATACGTAGGGTGTGGATAACCTGGGACAGACCATCTCTGGATGAGATTCATATGTAGGGTGTGGATAACCTGGGACAGACAATCTCTGGATGAGATTCATATGTAGGATGTGGACAACCTGGGACAGACCATCTCTGGATGAGATTGACATGTAGGGTGTGGATAACCTGAGACAGACCATCTCTGGATGAGATTGACATGTAGGGTGTGGATAACCTGGGACTACACATCTCTGGAGAAGATTCATATGTAGGGTGTGGATAACCTGGGACAGACCATCTCTGGATGAGATTGACATGTAGGGTGTGGATAACCTGGGACAGACCATCTCTGGATGAGATTGACATGTAGGGTGTGGATAACCTGGGACAGACCATCTCTGGATGAGATTCATATGTAGGGTGTGGATATCCTGGGACGGAACATCTCTGGACGAGATTCATATGTAGGGTGTGGATAACCTGGGACAGACCATCTCTGGATGAGATTGACATGTAGGGTGTGGATAACCTGGGACAGACGATCTCTGGATGAGATTGACATGAAGGGTGTGGATAACATGGGACAGACCATCTCTGGATGAGATTCATATGTAGGGTGTGGATAACCTGGGACACACCATCTCTGGATGAGATTCATGTGTAGGGTGTGGATAACCTGGGACAGACCATCTCTGGATGAGATTGACATGTAGGATGTCGATAACCTGGGACAGAGCATCTCTGGATGAGATTCATATGTAGGGTGTGGATAACCTGGGACAGACCATCTCTGGATGAGATTGACATGTAGGGTGTTGATAACCTGAGACTACCCATCTCTGGATGAGATTCATATGTAGGGTGTGGATAACCTGGGACAGACCATCTCTGGATGAGATTGACGAAGGGTGTGGATAACCTGGGACAGACCATCTCTGGATGAGATTCATATGAGGGTGTGGATAACCTGGGACAGACCATCTCTGGATGAGATTGACATGTAGGGTGTGGATAACCTGGGACAGACCATCTCTGGATGAGATTGACATGTAGAGTGTGGATAACCTGGGACTGCCATCTCTGAATGAGATTCATATGTAGGGTGTGGATAACCTGGGACTACACATCTCTGAATGAGATTCATATGTACGGTGTGGATAACCTGGGACAGACCATCTCTGGATGAGATTGACATGTAGGGTGTGCATAACCTGGGACAGACCATCTCTGGATGAGATTGACGTAGGGTGTGGATAACCTGGGACAGACCATCTCTGGATGAGATTGACATGTAGGGTGTGGATAACCTGGGACAGACCATCTCTGGATGAGATTGACATGTAGGGAGTGGATAACCTGGGACAGACTATCTCTGGATGAGATTGACATGTAGGGTGTGGATAAACTTGGACAGACCATCTCTGGATGAGATTGACGTAGGGTGTGGATAACCTGGGACAGACCATCTCTGGATGAGATTCATATGTAGGGTGTGGATAACCTGGGACAGACGATCTCTGGATGAGATTGACATGTAGGGTGTGGCTAACCTGGGACAGACCATCTCTGGATGAGATTGACATGTAGGATGTGGATAACCTGGGACAGAGCATCTCTGGATGAGATTCATATGTAGCGTGTGGATAACCTGGGACAGACCATCTCTGGATGAGATTGACATGTAGGGTGTTGATAACCTGAGACTACCCATCTCTGGATGAGATTCATATGTAGGGTGTGGATAACCTGGGACAGACCATCTCTGGATGAGATTGACGAAGGGTGTGGATAACCTGGGACAGACCATCTCTGGATGAGATTCATATGAGGGTGTGGATAACCTGGGACAGACCATCTCTGGATGAGATTGACATGTAGGGTGTGGATAACCTGGGACAGACCATCTCTGGATGAGATTGACATGTAGAGTGTGGATAACCTGGGACTGTCATCTCTGAATGAGATTCATATGTAGGGTGTGGATAACCTGGGACTACACATCTCTGATTGAGATTCATATGTACGGTGTGGATAACCTGGGACAGACCATCTCTGGATGAGATTGACATGTAGGGTGTGCATAACCTGGGACAGACCATCTCTGGATGAGATTGACGTAGGGTGTGGATAACCTGGGACAGACCATCTCTGGATGAGATTGACATGTAGGGTGTGGATAACCTGGGACAGACCATCTCTGGATGAGATTGACGTAGGGTGTGGATAACCTGGGACAGACCATCTCTGGATGAGATTCATATGTAGGGTGTGGATAACCTGGGACAGACGATCTCTGGATGAGATTGACATGTAGGGTGTGGCTAACCTGGGACAGACCATCTCTGGATGAGATTGACATGTAGGGTGTGGATAAACTTGGACAGACCATCTCTGGATGAGATTGACGTAGGGTGTGGATAACCTGGGACAGACTATCTCTGGATGATATTGACATGCAGGGTGTGGATAACCTGGGACTACCCATCTCTGGATGAGATTCATATGTAGGGTGTGGATAACCTGGGACAGACCATCTCTGGATGAGATTCATATGTAGGGTGTGGATAACCTGGGACAGACCATCTCTGGATGAGATTGACATGTAGGGTGTGGATAACCTGGGACAGACCATCTCTGGATGAGATTCATGTGTAGGGTGTGGATAACCTGGGACAGACCATCTCTGGATGAGATTCATATGTAGGATGTGGACAACCTGGGACAGACCACCTCTGGATGAGATTGACATGTAGGGTGTGGATAACCTGGGACATACCATCTCTGGATGAGATTGACGTAGGGTGTGGATAACCTGAGACAGACCATCTCTGGATGAGATTGACATGTAGGGTGTGGATAACCTGGGACTACCCATCTCTGGAGAAGATTCATATGTAGGGTGTGGATAACCTGGGACAGACCATCTCTGGATGAGATTGACATGTAGGGTGTGGATAACCTGGGACAGACCATCTCTGGATGAGATTGACATGTAGGGTGTGGATAACCTGGGACAGACCATCTCTGGATGAGATTCATATGTAGGGTGTGGATAACCTGGGACAGACCATCTCTGGATGAGATTCATATGTAGGGTGTGGATAACCTGGGACAGACCATCTCTGGATGAGATTGACATGTAGGGTGTGGATAACCTGGGACAGACCATCTCTGGATGATATTGACATGAAGGGTGTGGATAACCTGGGACAGACCATCTCTGGATGAGATTCATATGTAGGGTGTGGATAACCTGGGACACACCATCTCTGGATGAGATTCATGTGTAGGGTGTGGATAACCTGGGACAGACCATATCTGGATGAGATTGACATGTAGGGTGTGGATAACCTGGGACAGACCATCTCTGGATGAGATTGACATGTAGAGTGTGGATAACCTGGGACTGCCATCTCTGAATGATATTCATATGTAGGGTGTGGATAACCTGGGACTACACATCTCTGAATGAGTTTCATATGTACGGTGTGGATAACCTGGGACAGACCATCTCTGGATGAGATTGACATGTAGGGTGTGCATAACCTGGGACAGACCATCTCTGGATGAGATTGACGTAGGGTGTGGATAACCTGGGACAGACCATCTCTGGATGAGATTGACATGTAGGGTGTGGATAACCTGGGACAGACCATCTCTGGATGAGATTGACATGTAGGGTGTGGATAACCTGGGACAGACTATCTCTGGATGAGATTGACATGTAGGGTGTGGATAAACTTGGACAGACCATCTCTGGATGAGATTGACGTAGGGTGTGGATAACCTGGGACAGACCATCTCTGGATGAGATTCATATGTAGGGTGTGGATAACCTGGGACAGACGATCTCTGGATGAGATTGACATGTAGGGTGTGGCTAACCTGGGACAGACCATCTCTGGATGAGATTGACATGTAGGGTGTGGATAACCTGGGACTACCCATCTCTGAATGAGATTCATATGTAGGGTGTGGATAACCTGGGACAGACTATCTCTGGATGATATTGACATGCAGGGTGTGGATAACCTGGGACTACCCATCTCTGGATGAGATTCATATGTAGGGTGTGGATAACCTGGGACAGACCATCTCTGGATGAGATTCATATGTAGGATGTGGACAACCTGGGACAGACCACCTCTGGATGAGATTGACATGTAGGGTGTGGATAACCTGGGACAGACCATCTCTGGATGAGATTGACGTAGGGTGTGGATAACCTGAGACAGACCATCTCTGGATGAGATTGACATGTAGGGTGTGGATAACCTGGGACTACCCATCTCTGGAGAAGATTCATATGTAGGGTGTGGATAACCTGGGACAGACCATCTCTGGATGAGATTGACATGTAGGGTGTGGATAACCTGGGACAGACCATCTCTGGATGAGATTGACATGTAGGGTGTGGATAACCTGGGACAGACCATCTCTGGATGAGATTCATATGTAGGGTGTGGATAACCTGGGACAGACCATCTCTGGATGAGATTCATATGTAGGGTGTGGATAACCTGGGACAGACCATCTCTGGATGAGATTGACATGTAGGGTGTGGATAACCTGGGACAGACCATCTCTGGATGATATTGACATGAAGGGTGTGGATAACCTGGGACAGACCATCTCTGGATGAGATTCATATGTAGGGTGTGGATAACCTGGGACACACCATCTCTGGATGAGATTCATGTGTAGGGTGTGGATAACCTGGGACAGACCATCTCTGGATGAGATTGACATGTAGGATGTGGATAACCTGGGACAGAGCATCTCTGGAAGAGATTCATATGTAGGGTGTGGATAACCTGGGACAGACCATCTCTGGATGAGATTGACATGTAGGGTGTGGATAACCTGGGACTACCCATCTCTGGATGAGATTCATATGTAGGGTGTGGATAACCTGGGACAGTCCATCTCTGGATGAGATTGACGTAGGGTGTGGATAACCTGGGACAGACCATCTCTGGATGAGATTCATATGTAGGGTGTGGATAACCTGGGACAGACCATCTCTGGATGAGATTGACATGTAGGGTGTGGATAACCTGGGACAGCCCATCTCTGGATGAGATTGACATGTAGAGTGTGGATAACCTGGGACTGCCATCTCTGAATGAGATTCATATGTAGGGTGTAGATAACCTGGGACTACACATCTCTGAATGACATTCATATGTACTGTGTGGATAACCTGAGACAGACCATCTCTGGAGGTGAATGACATGTAGGGTGTGGATAACCTGGGACAGACCATCTCTGGATGAGATTGACGTAGGGTGTGGATAACCTGGGACAGACCATCTCTGGATGAGATTGACATGTAGGGTGTGGATAACCTGGGACAGACCATCTCTGGATGAGATTGACATGTAGGGTGTGGATAACCTGGGACAGACTATCTCTGGATGAGATTGACATGTAGGGTGTGGATAAACTTGGACCGACCATCTCTGGATGAGATTGACGTAGGGTGTGGATAACCTGGGACAGACCATCTCTGGATGAGATTCATATGTAGGGTGTGGATAACCTGGGACAGACCATCTCTGGATGAGATTGACATGTAGGGTGTGGCTAACCTGGGACAGACCATCTCTGGATAAGATTGACATGTAGGGTGTGGATAACCTGGGACTACCCATCTCTGAATGAGATTCATATGTAGGGTGTGGATAACCTCGGACAGACTATCTCTGGATGATATTGACATGCAGGGTGTGGATAACCTGGGACTACCCATCTCTGGATGAGATTCATATGTAGGGTGTGGATAACCTGGGACAGACCATCTCTGGATGAGATTCATATGTAGGGTGTGGATAACCTGGGACAGACCATCTCTGGATGAGATTGACATGTAGGGTGTGGATAACCTGGGACAGACAATCTCTGGATGAGATTGACGTAGGGTGTGGATAACCTGTGACAGACCAGCTCTGGATGAGATTGACATGTAGGGTGTGGATAACCTGGGACTACCCATCTCTGGATGAGATTCATACGTAGGGTGTGGATAACCTGGGACAGACCATCTCTGGATGAGATTGACATGTAGGGTGTGGATAACCTGGGACAGACCATCTCTGGATGAGATTCATATGTAGGGTGTGGATAACCTGGGACAGACAATCTCTGGATGAGATTCATATGTAGGATGTGGACAACCTGGGACAGACCATCTCTGGATGAGATTGACATGAGGGTGTGGATAACCTGGGACAGACCATCTCTGGATGAGAATGACGTAGGGTGTGGATAACCTGAGACAGACCATCTCTGGATGAGATTGACATGTAGGGTGTGGATAACCTGGGACTACCCATCTATGGAGAAGATTCATATGTAGGGTGTGGATAACCTGGGACAGACCATCTCTGGATGAGATTGACATGTAGGGTGTGGATAACCTGGGACAGACCATCTCTGGATGAGATTGACATGTAGGGTGTGGATAACCTGGGACAGACCATCTCTGGATGAGATTCATATGTAGGGTGTGGATATCCTGGGACAGACCATCTCTGGACGAGATTCATATGTAGGGTGTGGATAACCTGGGACAGACCATCTCTGGATGAGATTGACATGTAGGGTGTGGATAACCTGGGACAGACAATCTCTGGATGAGATTGACATGAAGGGTGTGGATAACATGGGACAGACCATCTCTGGATGAGATTCATATGTAGGGTGTGGATAACCTGGGACACACCATCTCTGGATGAGATTCATGTGTAGGGTGTGGATAACCTGGGACAGACCATTTCTGGATGAGATTGACATGTAGGATGTGGATAACCTGGGACAGAGCATCTCTGGATGAGATTCATATGTAGGGTGTGGATAACCTGGGACAGACCATCTCTGGATGAGATTGACATGTAGGGTGTTGATAACCTGAGACTACCCATCTCTGGATGAGATTCATATGTAGGGTGTGGATAACCTGGGACAGACCATCTCTGGATGAGATTGACGAAGGGTGTGGATAACCTGGGACAGACCATCTCTGGATGAGATTCATATGAGGGTGTGGATAACCTGGGACAGACCATCTCTGGATGAGATTGACATGTAGGGTGTGGATAACCTGGGACAGACCATCTCTGGATGAGATTGACATGTAGAGTGTGGATAACCTGGGACTGCCATCTCTGAATGAGATTCATATGTAGGGTGTGGATAACCTGGGACTACACATCTCTGAATGAGATTCATATGTACGGTGTGGATAACCTGGGACAGACCATCTCTGGATGAGATTGACATGTAGGGTGTGCATAACCTGGGACAGACCATCTCTGGATGAGATTGACGTAGGGTGTGGATAACCTGGGACAGACCATCTCTGGATGAGATTGACATGTAGGGTGTGGATAACCTGGGACAGACCATCTCTGGATGAGATTGACATGTAGGGTGTGGATAACCTGGGACAGACTATCTCTGGATGAGATTGACATGTAGGGTGTGGATAAACTTGGACCGACCATCTCTGGATGAGATTGACGTAGGGTGTGGATAACCTGGGACAGACCATCTCTGGATGAGATTCATATGTAGGGTGTGGATAACCTGGGACAGACCATCTCTGGATGAGATTGACATGTAGGGTGTGGCTAACCTGGGACAGACCATCTCTGGATAAGATTGACATGTAGGGTGTGGATAACCTGGGACTACCCATCTCTGAATGAGATTCATATGTAGGGTGTGGATAACCTCGGACAGACTATCTCTGGATGATATTGACATGCAGGGTGTGGATAACCTGGGACTACCCATCTCTGGATGAGATTCATATGTAGGGTGTGGATAACCTGGGACAGACCATCTCTGGATGAGATTCATATGTAGGGTGTGGATAACCTGGGACAGACCATCTCTGGATGAGATTGACATGTAGGGTGTGGATAACCTGGGACAGACAATCTCTGGATGAGATTGACGTAGGGTGTGGATAACCTGTGACAGACCAGCTCTGGATGAGATTGACATGTAGGGTGTGGATAACCTGGGACTACCCATCTCTGGATGAGATTCATACGTAGGGTGTGGATAACCTGGGACAGACCATCTCTGGATGAGATTGACATGTAGGGTGTGGATAACCTGGGACAGACCATCTCTGGATGAGATTCATATGTAGGGTGTGGATAACCTGGGACAGACCATCTCTGGATGAGATTCATATGTAGGGTGTGGATAACCTGGGACAGACAATCTCTGGATGAGATTCATATGTAGGGTGTGGACAACCTGGGACAGACCATCTCTGGATGAGATTGACATGTAGGGTGTGGATAACCTGGGACAGACCATCTCTGGATGAGAATGACGTAGGGTGTGGATAACCTGAGACAGACCATCTCTGGATGAGATTGACATGTAGGGTGTGGATCACCTGGGACTACACATCTCTGCAGAAGATTCATATGTTGGGTGTGGATAACCTGGGACAGACCATCTCTGGATGAGATTGACATGTAGGGTGTGGATAACCTGGGACAGACCATCTCTGGATGAGATTGACATGTAGGGTGTGGATAACCTGGGACAGACCATCTCTGGATGAGATTCATATGTAGGGTGTGGATATCCTGGGACAGACCATCTCTGGACGAGATTCATATGTAGGGTGTGGATAACCTGGGACAGACCATCTCTGGATGAGATTGACATGTAGGGTGTGGATAACCTGGGACAGACGATCTCTGGATGAGATTGACATGAAGGGTGTGGATAACATGGGACAGACCATCTCTGGATGAGATTCATATGTAGGGTGTGGATAACCTGGGACACACCATCTCTGGATGAGATTCATGTGTAGGTTGTGGATAACCTGGGACAGACCATTTCTGGATGAGATTGACATGTAGGATGTGGATAACCTGGGACAGAGCATCTCTGGATGAGATTCATATGTAGGGTGTGGATAACCTGGGACAGACCATCTCTGGATGAGATTGACATGTAGGGTGTTGATAACCTGAGACTACCCATCTCTGGATGAGATTCATATGTAGGGTGTGGATAACCTGGGACAGACAATCTCTGGATGAGATTGACGAAGGGTGTGGATAACCTGGGACAGACCATCTCTGGATGAGATTCATATGAGGGTGTGGATAACCTGGGACAGACCATCTCTGGATGAGATTGACATGTAGAGTGTGGATAACCTGGGACTGCCATCTCTGAATGAGATTCATAAGTAGGGTGTGGATAACCTGGGACTACACATCTCTGAATGAGATTCATATGTACGGTGTGGATAACCTGGGACAGACCATCTCTGGATGAGATTGACATGTAGGGTGTGCATAACCTGGGACAGACCATCTCTGGATGAGATTAACGTAGGGTGTGGATAACCTGGGACAGACCATCTCTGGATGAGATTGACATGTAGGGTGTGGATAACCTGGGACAGACCATCTCTGGATGAGATTGACATGTAGGGTGTGGATAACCTGGGACAGACTATCTCTGGATGAGATTGACATGTAGGGTGTGGATAAACTTGGACAGACGATCTCTGGATGAGATTGACATGTAGGGTGTGGATAACCTGGGACAGACTATCTCTGGATGATATTGACATGCAGGGTGTGGATAACCTGGGACTACCCATCTCTGGATGAGATTCATATGTAGGGTGTGGATAACCTGGGACAGACCATCTCTGGATGAGATTCATATGTAGGGTGTGGATAACCTGGGACAGACCATCTCTGGATGAGATTGACATGTAGGGTGTGGATAACCTGGGACAGACAATCTCTGGATGAGATTGACGTAGGGTGTGGATAACCTGTGACAGACCATCTCTGGATGAGATTGACATGTAGGGTGTGGATAACCTGGGACTACCCATCTCTGGATGAGATTCATACGTAGGGTGTGGATAACCTGGGACAGACCATCTCTGGATGAGATTGACATGTAGGGTGTGGATAACCTGGGACAGACCATCTCTGGATGAGATTCATGTGTAGGGTGTGGATAACCTGGGACAGACCATCTCTGGATGAGATTCATATGTAGGATGTGGACAACCTGGGACAGACCACCTCTGGATGAGATTGACATGTAGGGTGTGGATAACCTGGGACAGACCATCTCTGGATGAGATTGACGTAGGGTGTGGATAACCTGAGACAGACCATCTCTGGATGAGATTGACATGTAGGGTGTGGATAACCTGGGACTACCCATCTCTGGAGAAGATTCATATGTAGGGTGTGGATAACCTGGGACAGACCATCTCTGGATGAGATTGACATGTAGGGTGTGGATAACCTGGGACAGACCATCTCTGGATGAGATTCATATGTAGGGTGTGGATAACCTGGGACAGACCATCTCTGGATGAGATTCATATGTAGGGTGTGGATAACCTGGGACAGACCATCTCTGGATGAGATTGACATGTAGGGTGTGGATAACCTGGGACAGACCATCTCTGGATGATATTGACATGAAGGGTGTGGATAACCTGGGACAGACCATCTCTGGATGAGATTCATATGTAGGGTGTGGATAACCTGGGACACACCATCTCTGGATGAGATTCATGTGTAGGGTGTGGATAACCTGGGACAGACCATCTCTGGATGAGATTGACATGTAGGATGTGGATAACCTGGGACAGAGCATCTCTGGAAGAGATTCATATGTAGGGTGTGGATAACCTGGGACAGACCATCTCTGGATGAGATTGACATGTAGGGTGTGGATAACCTGGGACTACCCATCTCTGGATGAGATTCATATGTAGGGTGTGGATAACCTGGGACAGTCCATCTCTGGATGAGATTGACGTAGGGTGTGGATAACCTGGGACAGAACATCTCTGGATGAGATTCATATGTAGGGTGTGGATAACCTGGGACAGACCATCTCTGGATGAGATTGACATGTAGGGTGTGGATAACCTGGGACAGACCATCTCTGGATGAGATTGACATGTAGAGTGTGGATAACCTGGGACTGCCATCTCTGAATGAGATTCATATGTAGGGTGTGGATAACCTGGGACTACACATCTCTGAATGACATTCATATGTACGGTGTGGATTACCTGAGACAGACCATCTCTGGAGGAGATTGACATGTAGGGTGTGGATAACCTGGGACAGACCATCTCTGGATGAGATTGACGTAGGGTGTGGATAACCTGGGACAGACCATCTCTGGATGAGATTGACATGTAGGGTGTGGATAACCTGGGACAGACCATCTCTGGATGAGATTGACATGTAGGGTGTGGATAACCTGGGACAGACTATCTCTGGATGAGATTGACATGTAGGGTGTGGATAAACTTGGACCGACCATCTCTGGATGAGATTGACGTAGGGTGTGGATAACCTGGGACAGACCATCTCTGGATGAGATTCATATGTAGGGTGTGGATAACCTGGGACAGACCATCTCTGGATGAGATTGACATGTAGGGTGTGGCTAACCTGGGACAGACCATCTCTGGATAAGATTGACATGTAGGGTGTGGATAACCTGGGACTACCCATCTCTGAATGAGATTCATATGTAGGGTGTGGATAACCTCGGACAGACTATCTCTGGATGATATTGACATGCAGGGTGTGGATAACCTGGGACTACCCATCTCTGGATGAGATTCATATGTAGGGTGTGGATAACCTGGGACAGACCATCTCTGGATGAGATTCATATGTAGGGTGTGGATAACCTGGGACAGACCATCTCTGGATGAGATTGACATGTAGGGTGTGGATAACCTGGGACAGACAATCTCTGGATGAGATTGACGTAGGGTGTGGATAACCTGTGACAGACCAGCTCTGGATGAGATTGACATGTAGGGTGTGGATAACCTGGGACTACCCATCTCTGGATGAGATTCATACGTAGGGTGTGGATAACCTGGGACAGACCATCTCTGGATGAGATTGACATGTAGGGTGTGGATAACCTGGGACAGACCATCTCTGGATGAGATTCATATGTAGGGTGTGGATAACCTGGGACAGACAATCTCTGGATGAGATTCATATGTAGGATGTGGACAACCTGGGACAGACCATCTCTGGATGAGATTGACATGTAGGGTGTGGATAACCTGGGACAGACCATCTCTGGATGAGAATGACGTAGGGTGTGGATAACCTGAGACAGACCATCTCTGGATGAGATTGACATGTAGGGTGTGGATAACCTGGGACTACCCATCTCTGGAGAAGATTCATATGTAGGGTGTGGATAACCTGGGACAGACCATCTCTGGATGAGATTGACATGTAGGGTGTGGATAACCTGGGACAGACCATCTCTGGATGAGATTGACATGTAGGGTGTGGATAACCTGGGACAGACCATCTCTGGATGAGATTCATATGTAGGGTGTGGATATCCTGGGACAGACCATCTCTGGATGAGATTGACATGTAGGGTGTGGATAAACTTGGACCGACCATCTCTGGATGAGATTGACGTAGGGTGTGGATAACCTGGGACAGACCATCTCTGGATGAGATTCATATGTAGGGTGTGGATAACCTGGGACAGACCATCTCTGGATGAGATTGACATGTAGGGTGTGGCTAACCTGGGACAGACCATCTCTGGATAAGATTGACATGTAGGGTGTGGATAACCTGGGACTACCCATCTCTGAATGAGATTCATATGTAGGGTGTGGATAACCTCGGACAGACTATCTCTGGATGATATTGACATGCAGGGTGTGGATAACCTGGGACTACCCATCTCTGGATGAGATTCATATGTAGGGTGTGGATAACCTGGGACAGACCATCTCTGGATGAGATTCATATGTAGGGTGTGGATAACCTGGGACAGACCATCTCTGGATGAGATTGACATGTAGGGTGTGGATAACCTGGGACAGACAATCTCTGGATGAGATTGACGTAGGGTGTGGATAACCTGTGACAGACCAGCTCTGGATGAGATTGACATGTAGGGTGTGGATAACCTGGGACTACCCATCTCTGGATGAGATTCATACGTAGGGTGTGGATAACCTGGGACAGACCATCTCTGGATGAGATTGACATGTAGGGTGTGGATAACCTGGGACAGACCATCTCTGGATGAGATTCATATGTAGGGTGTGGATAACCTGGGACAGACAATCTCTGGATGAGATTCATATGTAGGATGTGGACAACCTGGGACAGACCATCTCTGGATGAGATTGACATGTAGGGTGTGGATAACCTGGGACAGACCATCTCTGGATGAGAATGACGTAGGGTGTGGATAACCTGAGACAGACCATCTCTGGATGAGATTGACATGTAGGGTGTGGATAACCTGGGACTACCCATCTCTGGAGAAGATTCATATGTAGGGTGTGGATAACCTGGGACAGACCATCTCTGGATGAGATTGACATGTAGGGTGTGGATAACCTGGGACAGACCATCTCTGGATGAGATTGACATGTAGGGTGTGGATAACCTGGGACAGACCATCTCTGGATGAGATTCATATGTAGGGTGTGGATATCCTGGGACAGACCATCTCTGGACGAGATTCATATGTAGGGTGTGGATAACCTGGGACAGACCATCTCTGGATGAGATTGACATGTAGGGTGTGGATAACCTGGGACAGACGATCTCTGGATGAGATTGACATGAAGGGTGTGGATAACATGGGACAGACCATCTCTGGATGAGATTCATATGTAGGGTGTGGATAACCTGGGACACACCATCTCTGGATGAGATTCATGTGTAGGGTGTGGATAACCTGGGACAGACCATTTCTGGATGAGATTGACATGTAGGATGTGGATAACCTGGGACAGAGCATCTCTGGATGAGATTCATATGTAGGGTGTGGATAACCTGGGACAGACCATCTCTGGATGAGATTGACATGTAGGGTGTTGATAACCTGAGACTACCCATCTCTGGATGAGATTCATACGTAGGGTGTGGATAACCTGGGACAGACCATCTCTGGATGAGATTGACATGTAGGGTGTGGATAACCTGGGACAGACCATCTCTGGATGAGATTCATATGTAGGGTGTGGATAACCTGGGACAGACCATCTCTGGATGAGATTCATATGTAGGGTGTGGATAACCTGGGACAGACAATCTCTGGATGAGATTCATATGTAGGATGTGGACAACCTGGGACAGACCATCTCTGGATGAGATTGACATGTAGGGTGTGGATAACCTGGGACAGACCATCTCTGGATGAGAATGACGTAGGGTGTGGATAACCTGAGACAGACCATCTCTGGATGAGATTGACATGTAGGGTGTGGATAACCTGGGACTACCCATCTCTGCAGAAGATTCATATGTAGGGTGTGGATAACCTGGGACAGACCATCTCTGGATGAGATTGACATGTAGGGTGTGGATAACCTGGGACAGACCATCTCTGGATGAGATTGACATGTAGGGTGTGGATAACCTGGGACAGACCATCTCTGGATGAGATTCATATGTAGGGTGTGGATATCCTGGGACAGACCATCTCTGGACGAGATTCATATGTAGGGTGTGGATAACCTGGGACAGACCATCTCTGGATGAGATTGACATGTAGGGTGTGGATAACCTGGGACAGACGATCTCTGGATGAGATTGACATGAAGGGTGTGGATAACATGGGACAGACCATCTCTGGATGAGATTCATATGTAGGGTGTGGATAACCTGGGACACACCATCTCTGGATGAGATTCATGTGTAGGGTGTGGATAACCTGGGACAGACCATTTCTGGATGAGATTGACATGTAGGATGTGGATAACCTGGGACAGAGCATCTCTGGATGAGATTCATATGTAGGGTGTGGATAACCTGGGACAGACCATCTCTGGATGAGATTGACATGTAGGGTGTTGATAACCTGAGACTACCCATCTCTGAATGAGATTCATATGTAGGGTGTGGATAACCTGGGACAGACCATCTCTGGATGAGATTGACGAAGGGTGTGGATAACCTGGGACAGACCATCTCTGGATGAGATTCATATGTAGGGTGTGGATAACCTGGGACTACACATCTCTGAATGAGATTCATATGTACGGTGTGGATAACCTGGGACAGACCATCTCTGGATGAGATTGACATGTAGGGTGTGGATAACCTGGGACAGACCATCTCTGGATGAGATTGACATGTAGGGTGTGGATAACCTGGGACAGACTATCTCTGGATGAGATTGACATGTAGGGTGTGGATAACCTGGGACTACCCATCTCTGGAGAAGATTCATATGTAGGGTGTGGATAACCTGGGACAGACCATCTCTGGATGAGATTGACATGTAGGGTGTGGATAACCTGGGACAGACCATCTCTGGATGAGATTGACATGTAGGGTGTGGATAACCTGGGACAGACCATCTCTGGATGAGATTCATATGTAGGGTGTGGATAACCTGGGACAGACCATCTCTGGATGAGATTCATATGTAGGGTGTGGATAACCTGGGACAGACCATCTCTGGATGAGATTGACATGTAGGGTGTGGATAACCTGGGACAGACCATCTCTGGATGATATTGACATGAAGGGTGTGGATAACCTGGGACAGACCATCTCTGGATGAGATTCATATGTAGGGTGTGGATAACCTGGGACACACCATCTCTGGATGAGATTCATGTGTAGGGTGTGGATAACCTGGGACAGACCATCTCTGGATGAGATTGACATGTAGGATGTGGATAACCTGGGACAGAGCATCTCTGGAAGAGATTCATATGTAGGGTGTGGATAACCTGGGACAGACCATCTCTGGATGAGATTGACATGTAGGGTGTGGATAACCTGGGACTACCCATCTCTGGATGAGATTCATATGTAGGGTGTGGATAACCTGGGACAGTCCATCTCTGGATGAGATTGACGTAGGGTGTGGATAACCTGGGACAGACCATCTCTGGATGAGATTCATATGTAGGGTGTGGATAACCTGGGACAGACCATCTCTGGATGAGATTGACATGTAGGGTGTGGATAACCTGGGACAGACCATCTCTGGATGAGATTGACATGTAGAGTGTGGATAACCTGGGACTGCCATCTCTGAATGAGATTCATATGTAGGGTGTGGATAACCTGGGACTACACATCTCTGAATGACATTCATATGTACGGTGTGGATAACCTGAGACAGACCATCTCTGGAGGAGATTGACATGTAGGGTGTGGATAACCTGGGACAGACCATCTCTGGATGAGATTGACGTAGGGTGTGGATAACCTGGGACAGACCATCTCTGGATGAGATTGACATGTAGGGTGTGGATAACCTGGGACAGACCATCTCTGGATGAGATTGACATGTAGGGTGTGGATAACCTGGGACAGACTATCTCTGGATGAGATTGACATGTAGGGTGTGGATAAACTTGGACCGACCATCTCTGGATGAGATTGACGTAGGGTGTGGATAACCTGGGACAGACCATCTCTGGATGAGATTCATATGTAGGGTGTGGATAACCTGGGACAGACCATCTCTGGATGAGATTGACATGTAGGGTGTGGCTAACCTGCGACAGACCATCTCTGGATAAGATTGACATGTAGGGTGTGGATAACCTGGGACTACCCATCTCTGAATGAGATTCATATGTAGGGTGTGGATAACCTCGGACAGACTATCTCTGGATGATATTGACATGCAGGGTGTGGATAACCTGGGACTACCCATCTCTGGATGAGATTCATATGTAGGGTGTGGATAACCTGGGACAGACCATCTCTGGATGAGATTCATATGTAGGGTGTGGATAACCTGGGACAGACCATCTCTGGATGAGATTGACATGTAGGGTGTGGATAACCTGGGACAGACAATCTCTGGATGAGATTGACGTAGGGTGTGGATAACCTGGGACAGACCATCTCTGGATGAGATTGACATGTAGGGTGTGGATAACCTGGGACTACCCATCTCTGGATGAGATTCATACGTAGGGTGTGGATAACCTGGGACAGACCATCTCTGGATGAGATTGACATGTAGGGTGTGGATAACCTGGGACAGACCATCTCTGGATGAGATTCATATGTAGGGTGTGGATAACCTGGGACAGACAATCTCTGGATCAGATTCATATGTAGGATGTGGACAACCTGGGACAGACCATCTCTGGATGAGATTGACATGTAGGGTGTGGATAACCTGGGACAGACCATCTCTGGATGAGAATGACGTAGGGTGTGGATAACCTGAGACAGACCATCTCTGGATGAGATTGACATGTAGGGTGTGGATAACCTGGGACTACCCATCTCTGGAGAAGATTCATATGTAGGGTGTGGATAACCTGGGACAGACCATCTCTGGATGAGAATGACGTAGGGTGTGGATAACCTGAGACAGACCATCTCTGGATGAGATTGACATGTAGGGTGTGGATAACCAGGGACAGACCATCTCTGGATGAGATTGACATGTAGGGTGTGGATAACCTGGGACAGACCATCTCTGGATGAGATTCATATGTAGGGTGTGGATATCCTGGGACAGACCATCTCTGGACGAGATTCATATGTAGGGTGTGGATAACCTGGGACAGACCATCTCTGGATGAGATTGACATGTAGGGTGTGGATAACCTGGGACAGACGATCTCTGGATGAGATTGACATGAAGGGTGTGGATAACATGGGACAGACCATCTCTGGATGAGATTCATATGTAGGGTGTGGATAACCTGGGACACACCATCTCTGGATGAGATTCATGTGTAGGGTGTGGATAACCTGGGACAGACCATTTCTGGATGAGATTGACATGTAGGATGTGGATAACCTGGGACAGAGCATCTCTGGATGAGATTCATATGTAGGGTGTGGATAACCTGGGACAGACCATCTCTGGATGAGATTGACATGTAGGGTGTTGATAACCTGAGACTACCCATCTCTGGATGAGATTCATATGTAGGGTGTGGATAACCTGGGACAGACCATCTCTGGATGAGATTGACGAAGGGTGTGGATAACCTGGGACAGACCATCTCTGGATGAGATTCATATGAGGGTGTGGATAACCTGGGACAGACCATCTCTGGATGAGATTGACATGTAGGGTGTGGATAACCTGGGACAGACCATCTCTGGATGAGATTGACATGTAGAGTGTGGATAACCTGGGACTGCCATCTCTGAATGAGATTCATATGTAGGGTGTGGATAACCTGGGACTACACATCTCTGAATGAGATTCATATGTACGGTGTGGATAACCTGGGACAGACCATCTCTGGATGAGATTGACATGTAGGGTGTGCATAACCTGGGACAGACCATCTCTGGATGAGATTGACGTAGGGTGTGGATAACCTGGGACAGACCATCTCTGGATGAGATTGACATGTAGGGTGTGGATAACCTGGGACAGACCATCTCTGGATCAGATTGACATGTAGGGTGTGGATAACCTGGGACAGACTATCTCTGGATGAGATTGACATGTAGGGTGTGGATAAACTTGGACCGACCATCTCTGGATGAGATTGACGTAGGGTGTGGATAACCTGGGACAGACCATCTCTGGATGAGATTCATATGTAGGGTGTGGATAACCTGGGACAGACAATCTCTGGATGAGATTGACATGTAGGGTGTGGCTAACCTGGGACAGACCATCTCTGGATAAGATTGACATGTAGGGTGTGGATAACCTGGGACTACCCATCTCTGAATGAGATTCATATGTAGGGTGTGGATAACCTCGGACAGACTATCTCTGGATGATATTGACATGCAGGGTGTGGATAACCTGGGACTACCCATCTCTGGATGAGATTCATATGTAGGGTGTGGATAACCTGGGACAGACCATCTCTGGATGAGATTCATATGTAGGGTGTGGATAACCTGGGACAGACCATCTCTGGATGAGATTGACATGTAGGGTGTGGATAACCTGGGACAGACAATCTCTGGATGAGATTGACGTAGGGTGTGGATAACCTGTGACAGACCAGCTCTGGATGAGATTGACATGTAGGGTGTGGATAACCTGGGACTACCCATCTCTGGATGAGATTCATACGTAGGGTGTGGATAACCTGGGACAGACCATCTCTGGATGAGATTGACATGTAGGGTGTGGATAACCTGGGACAGACCATCTCTGGATGAGATTCATATGTAGGGTGTGGATAACCTGGGACAGACAATCTCTGGATGAGATTCATATGTAGGATGTGGACAACCTGGGACAGACCATCTCTGGATGAGATTGACATGTAGGGTGTGGATAACCTGGGACAGACCATCTCTGGATGAGATTCATATGTAGGGTGTGGATAACCTGGGACAGACCATCTCTGGATGAGATTGACGTAGGGTGTGGATAACCTGAGACAGACCATCTCTGGATGAGATTGACATGTAGGGTGTGGATAACCTGGGACTACCCATCTCTGGAGAAGATTCATATGTAGGGTGTGGATAACCTGGGACAGACCATCTCTGGATGAGATTGACATGTAGGGTGTGGATAACCTGGGACAGACCATCTCTGGATGAGATTGACATGTAGGGTGTGGATAACCTGGGACAGACCATCTCTGGATGAGATTCATATGTAGGGTGTGGATAACCTGGGACAGACCATCTCTGGATGAGATTCATATGTAGGGTGTGGATAACCTGGGACAGACCATCTCTGGATGAGATTGACATGTAGGGTGTGGATAACCTGGGACAGACCATCTCTGGATGAGATTGACATGTAGGGTGTGGATAACCTGGGACAGACTATCTCTGGATGAGATTGACATGTAGGGTGTGGATAACCTGGGGCAGACAATCTCTGGATGAGATTGACGTAGGGTGTGGATAACCTGTGACAGACCATCTCTGGATGAGATTGACATGTAGGGTGTGGATAACCTGGGACTACCCATCTCTGGATGAGATTCATACGTAGGGTGTGGATAACCTGGGACAGACCATCTCTGGATGAGATTCATGTGTAGGGTGTGGATAACCTGGGACAGACCATCTCTGGATGAGATTCATATGTAGGATGTGGACAACCTGGGACAGACCACCTCTGGATGAGATTGACATGTAGGGTGTGGATAACCTGGGACAGACCATCTCTGGATGAGATTGACGTAGGGTGTGGATAACCTGAGACAGACCATCTCTGGATGAGATTGACATGTAGGGTGTGGATAACCTGGGACTACCCATCTCTGGAGAAGATTCATATGTAGGGTGTGGATAACCTGGGACAGACCATCTCTGGATGAGATTGACATGTAGGGTGTGGATAACCTGGGACAGACCATCTCTGGATGAGATTGACATGTAGGGTGTGGATAACCTGGGACAGACCATCTCTGGATGAGATTCATATGTAGGGTGTGGATAACCTGGGACAGACCATCTCTGGATGAGATTCATATGTAGGGTGTGGATAACCTGGGACAGACCATCTCTGGATGAGATTGACATGTAGGGTGTGGATAACCTGGGACAGACCATCTCTGGATGATATTGACATGAAGGGTGTGGATAACCTGGGACAGACCATCTCTGGATGAGATTCATATGTAGGGTGTGGATAACCTGGGACACACCATCTCTGGATGAGATTCATGTGTAGGGTGTGGATAACCTGGGACAGACCATCTCTGGATGAGATTGACATGTAGGATGTGGATAACCTGGGACAGAGCATCTCTGGAAGAGATTCATATGTAGGGTGTGGATAACCTGGGACAGACCATCTCTGGATGAGATTGACATGTAGGGTGTGGATAACCTGGGACTACCCATCTCTGGATGAGATTCATATGTAGGGTGTGGATAACCTGGGACAGTCCATCTCTGGATGAGATTGACGTAGGGTGTGGATAACCTGGGACAGACCATCTCTGGATGAGATTGACATGTAGAGTGTGGATAACCTGGGACTGCCATCTCTGAATGAGATTCATATGTAGGGTGTGGATAACCTGGGACTACACATCTCTGAATGACATTCATATGTACGGTGTGGATAACCTGAGACAGACCATCTCTGGAGGAGATTGACATGTAGGGTGTGGATAACCTGGGACAGACCATCTCTGGATGAGATTGACGTAGGGTGTGGATAACCTGGGACAGACCATCTCTGGATGAGATTGACATGTAGGGTGTGGATAACCTGGGACAGACCATCTCTGGATGAGATTGACATGTAGGGTGTGGATAACCTGGGACAGACTATCTCTGGATGAGATTGACATGTAGGGTGTGGATAAACTTGGACCGACCATCTCTGGATGAGATTGACGTAGGGTGTGGATAACCTGGGACAGACCATCTCTGGATGAGATTCATATGTAGGGTGTGGATAACCTGGGACAGACCATCTCTGGATGAGATTGACATGTAGGGTGTGGCTAACCTGCGACAGACCATCTCTGGATAAGATTGACATGTAGGGTGTGGATAACCTGGGACTACCCATCTCTGAATGAGATTCATATGTAGGGTGTGGATAACCTCGGACAGACTATCTCTGGATGATATTGACATGCAGGGTGTGGATAACCTGGGACTACCCATCTCTGGATGAGATTCATATGTAGGGTGTGGATAACCTGGGACAGACCATCTCTGGATGAGATTCATATGTAGGGTGTGGATAACCTGGGACAGACCATCTCTGGATGAGATTGACATGTAGGGTGTGGATAACCTGGGACAGACAATCTCTGGATGAGATTGACGTAGGGTGTGGATAACCTGGGACAGACCATCTCTGGATGAGATTGACATGTAGGGTGTGGATAACCTGGGACTACCCATCTCTGGATGAGATTCATACGTAGGGTGTGGATAACCTGGGACAGACCATCTCTGGATGAGATTGACATGTAGGGTGTGGATAACCTGGGACAGACCATCTCTGGATGAGATTCATATGTAGGGTGTGGATAACCTGGGACAGACAATCTCTGGATCAGATTCATATGTAGGATGTGGACAACCTGGGACAGACCATCTCTGGATGAGATTGACATGTAGGGTGTGGATAACCTGGGACAGACCATCTCTGGATGAGAATGACGTAGGGTGTGGATAACCTGAGACAGACCATCTCTGGATGAGATTGACATGTAGGGTGTGGATAACCTGGGACTACCCATCTCTGGAGAAGATTCATATGTAGGGTGTGGATAACCTGGGACAGACCATCTCTGGATGAGATTGACATGTAGGGTGTGGATAACCTGGGACAGACCATCTCTGGATGAGATTGACATGTAGGGTGTGGATAACCTGGGACAGACCATCTCTGGATGAGATTCATATGTAGGGTGTGGATATCCTGGGACAGACCATCTCTGGACGAGATTCATATGTAGGGTGTGGATAACCTGGGACAGACCATCTCTGGATGAGATTGACATGTAGGGTGTGGATAACCTGGGACAGACGATCTCTGGATGAGATTGACATGAAGGGTGTGGATAACATGGGACAGACCATCTCTGGATGAGATTCATATGTAGGGTGTGGATAACCTGGGACACACCATCTCTGGATGAGATTCATGTGTAGGGTGTGGATAACCTGGGACAGACCATTTCTGGATGAGATTGACATGTAGGATGTGGATAACCTGGGACAGAGCATCTCTGGATGAGATTCATATGTAGGGTGTGGATAACCTGGGACAGACCATCTCTGGATGAGATTGACATGTAGGGTGTTGATAACCTGAGACTACCCATCTCTGGATGAGATTCATATGTAGGGTGTGGATAACCTGGGACAGACCATCTCTGGATGAGATTGACGAAGGGTGTGGATAACCTGGGACAGACCATCTCTGGATGAGATTCATATGAGGGTGTGGATAACCTGGGACAGACCATCTCTGGATGAGATTGACATGTAGGGTGTGGATAACCTGGGACAGACCATCTCTGGATGAGATTGACATGTAGAGTGTGGATAACCTGGGACTGCCATCTCTGAATGAGATTCATATGTAGGGTGTGGATAACCTGGGACTACACATCTCTGAATGAGATTCATATGTACGGTGTGGATAACCTGGGACAGACCATCTCTGGATGAGATTGACATGTAGGGTGTGCATAACCTGGGACAGACCATCTCTGGATGAGATTGACGTAGGGTGTGGATAACCTGGGACAGACCATCTCTGGATGAGATTGACATGTAGGGTGTGGATAACCTGGGACAGACCATCTCTGGATCAGATTGACATGTAGGGTGTGGATAACCTGGGACAGACTATCTCTGGATGAGATTGACATGTAGGGTGTGGATAGACTTGGACCGACCATCTCTGGATGAGATTGACGTAGGGTGTGGATAACCTGGGACAGACCATCTCTGGATGAGATTCATATGTAGGGTGTGGATAACCTGGGACAGACCATCTCTGGATGAGATTGACATGTAGGGTGTGGCTAACCTGGGACAGACCATCTCTGGATAAGATTGACATGTAGGGTGTGGATAACCTGGGACTACCCATCTCTGAATGAGATTCATATGTAGGGTGTGGATAACCTCGGACAGACTATCTCTGGATGATATTGACATGCAGGGTGTGGATAACCTGGGACTACCCATCTCTGGATGAGATTCATATGTAGGGTGTGGATAACCTGGGACAGACCATCTCTGGATGAGATTCATATGTAGGGTGTGGATAACCTGGAACAGACCATCTCTGGATGAGATTGACATGTAGGGTGTGGATAACCTGGGACAGACAATCTCTGGATGAGATTGACGTAGGGTGTGGATAACCTGTGACAGACCAGCTCTGGATGAGATTGACATGTAGGGTGTGGATAACCTGGGACTACCCATCTCTGGATGAGATTCATACGTAAGGTGTGGATAACCTGGGACAGACCATCTCTGGATGAGATTGACATGTAGGGTGTGGATAACCTGGGACAGACCATCTCTGGATGAGATTCATATGTAGGGTGTGGATAACCTGGGACAGACAATCTCTGGATGAGATTCATATGTAGGATGTGGACAACCTGGGACAGACCATCTCTGGATGAGATTGACATGTAGGGTGTGGATAACCTGGGACAGACCATCTCTGGATGAGAATGACGTAGGGTGTGGATAACCTGAGACAGACCATCTCTGGATGAGATTGACATGTAGGGTGTGGATAACCTGGGACTACACATCTCTGGAGAAGATTCATATGTAGCGTGTGGATAACCTGGGACAGACCATCTCTGGATGAGATTGACATGTAGGGTGTGGATAACCTGGGACAGACCATCTCTGGATGAGATTGACATGTAGGGTGTGGATAACCTGGGACAGACCATCTCTGGATGAGATTCATATGTAGGGTGTGGATATCCTGGGACAGACCATCTCTGGACGAGATTCATATGTAGGGTGTGGATAACCTGGGACAGACCATCTCTGGATGAGATTGACATGTAGGGTGTGGATAACCTGGGACAGACGATCTCTGGATGAGATTGACATGAAGGGTGTGGATAACATGGGACAGACCATCTCTGGATGAGATTCATATGTAGGGTGTGGATAACCTGGGACACACCATCTCTGGATGAGATTCATGTGTAGGGTGTGGATAACCTGGGACAGACCATTTCTGGATGAGATTGACATGTAGGATGTGGATAACCTGGGACAGAGCATCTCTGGATGAGATTCATATGTAGGGTGTGGATAACCTGGGACAGACCATCTCTGGATGAGATTGACATGTAGGGTGTTGATAACCTGAGACTACCCATCTCTGGATGAGATTCATATGTAGGGTGTGGATAACCTGGGACAGACCATCTCTGGATGAGATTGACGAAGGGTGTGGATAACCTGGGACAGACCATCTCTGGATGAGATTCATATGAGGGTGTGGATAACCTGGGACAGACCATCTCTGGATGAGATTGACATGTAGGGTGTGGATAACCTGGGACAGACCATCTCTGGATGAGATTCATATGTAGGGTGTGGATAACCTGGGACTACACATCTCTGAATGAGATTCATATGTACGGTGTGGATAACCTGGGACAGACCATCTCTGGATGAGATTGACATGTAGGGTGTGCATAACCTGGGACAGACCATCTCTGGATGAGATTAACGTAGGGTGTGGATAACCTGGGACAGACCATCTCTGGATGAGATTGACATGTAGGGTGTGGATAACCTGGGACAGACCATCTCTGGATGAGATTGACATGTAGGGTGTGGAGAACCTGGGACAGACTATCTCTGGATGAGATTGACATGTAGGGTGTGGATAAACTTGGACAGACGATCTCTGGATGAGATTGACATGAAGGGTGTGGATAACATGGGACAGACCATCTCTGGATGAGATTCATATGTAGGGTGTGGATAACCTGGGACACACCATCTCTGGATGAGATTCATGTGTAGGGTGTGGATAACCTGGGACAGACCATCTCTGGATGAGATTGACATGTAGGATGTGGATAACCTGGGACAGAGCATCTCTGGATGAGATTCATATGTAGGGTGTGGATAACCTGGGACAGACCATCTCTGGATGAGATTGACATGTAGGGTGTTGATAACCTGAGACTACCCATCTCTGGATGAGATTCATATGTAGGGTGTGGATAACCTGGGACAGACCATCTCTGGATGAGATTGACGAAGGGTGTGGATAACCTGGGACAGACCATCTCTGGATGAGATTGACATGTAGGGTGTGGATAACCTGGGACAGACTATCTCTGGATGAGATTGACATGTAGGGTGTGGATAAACTTGGACAGACCATCTCTGGATGAGATTGACGTAGGGTGTGGATAACCTGGGACAGACCATCTCTGGATGAGATTCATATGTAGGGTGTGGATAACCTGGGACAGACGATCTCTGGATGAGATTGACATGTAGGGTGTGGCTAACCTGGGACAGACCATCTCTGGATGAGATTGACATGTAGGGTGTGGATAACCTGGGACTACCCATCTCTGAATGAGATTCATATGTAGGGTGTGGATAACCTGGGACAGACTATCTCTGGATGATATTGACATGCAGGGTGTGGATAACCTGGGACTACCCATCTCTGGATGAGATTCATATGTAGGGTGTGGATAACCTGGGACAGACCATCTCTGGATGAGATTCATATGTAGGGTGTGGATAACCTGGGACAGACCATCTCTGGATGAGATTGACATGTAGGGTGTGGATAACCTGGGACAGACCATCTCTGGATGAGATTGACGTAGGGTGTGGATAACCTGTGACAGACCATCTCTGGATGAGATTGACATGTAGGGTGTGGATAACCTGGGACTACCCATCTCTGGATGAGATTCATACGTAGGGTGTGGATAACCTGGGACAGACCATCTCTGGATGAGATTGACATGTAGGGTGTGGATAACCTGGGACAGACCATCTCTGGATGAGATTCATGTGTAGGGTGTGGATAACCTGGGACAGACCATCTCTGGATGAGATTCATATGTAGGATGTGGACAACCTGGGACAGACCACCTCTGGATGAGATTGACATGTAGGGTGTGGATAACCTGGGACAGACCATCTCTGGATGAGATTGACGTAGGGTGTGGATAACCTGAGACAGACCATCTCTGGATGAGATTGACATGTAGGGTGTGGATAACCTGGGACTACCCATCTCTGGAGAAGATTCATATGTAGGGTGTGGATAACCTGGGACAGACCATCTCTGGATGAGATTGACATGTAGGGTGTGGATAACCTGGGACAGACCATCTCTGGATGAGATTCATATGTAGGGTGTGGATAACCTGGGACAGACCATCTCTGGATGAGATTCATATGTAGGGTGTGGATAACCTGGGACAGACCATCTCTGGATGAGATTGACATGTAGGGTGTGGATAACCTGGGACAGACCATCTCTGGATGAGATTGACATGAAGGGTGTGGATAACCTGGGACTACCCATCTCTGGATGAGATTCATACGTAGGGTGTGGATAACCTGGGACAGACCATCTCTGGATGAGATTCATATGTAGGGTGTGGATAACCTGGGACAGACCATCTCTGGATGAGATTGACATGTAGGGTGTGGATAACCTGGGACAGACCATCTCTGGATGAGATTGACATGAAGGGTGTGGATAACCTGGGACAGACCATCTCTGGATGAGATTCATATGTAGGGTGTGGATAACCTGGGACACACCATCTCTGGATGAGATTCATGTGTAGGGTGTGGATAACCTGGGACAGACCATCTCTGGATGAGATTGACATGTAGGATGTGGATAACCTGGGACAGAGCATCTCTGGAAGAGATTCATATGTAGGGTGTGGATAACCTGGGACAGACCATCTCTGGATGAGATTGACATGTAGGTTGTAGATAACCTGGGACAGACCATCTCTGGATGATATTGACATGTAGAGTGTGGATAACCTGGGACTGCCATCTCTGAATGAGATTCATATGTAGGGTGTGGATAACCTGGGACTACACATCTCTGAATGACATTCATATGTACGGTGTGGATAACCTGAGACAGACCATCTCTGGAGGAGATTGACATGTAGGGTGTGGATAACCTGGGACAGACCATCTCTGGATGAGATTGACGTAGGGTGTGGATAACCTGGGACAGACCATCTCTGGATGAGATTGACATGTAGGGTGTGGATAACCTGGGACAGACCATCTCTGGATGAGATTGACATGTAGGGTGTGGATAACCTGGGACAGACTATCTCTGGATGAGATTGACATGTAGGGTGTGGATAAACTTGGACCGACCATCTCTGGATGAGATTGACGTAGGGTGTGGATAACCTGGGACTACACATCTCTGGATGAGATTCATATGTAGGGTGTGGATAACCTGGGACAAACCATCTCTGGATGAGATTGACATGTAGGGTGTGGCTAACCTGGGACAGACCATCTCTGGATAAGATTGACATGTAGGGTGTGGATAACCTGGGACTACCCATCTCTGAATGAGATTCATATGTAGGGTGTGGATAACCTGGGACAGACTATCACTGGATGATATTGACATGCAGGGTGTGGATAACCTGGGACTACCCATCTCTGGATGAGATTCATATGTAGGGTGTGGATAACCTGGGACAGACCATCTCTGGATGAGATTCATATGTAGGGTGTGGATAACCTGGGACAGACCATCTCTGGATGAGATTGACATGTAGTGTGTGGATAACCTGGGACAGCCAATATCTGGATGAGATTGACGTAGGGTGTGGATAACCTGTGACAGACCATCTCTGGATGAGATTGACATGTAGGGTGTGGATAACCTGGGACTACCCATCTCTGGATGAGATTCATACGTAGGGTGTGGATAACCTGGGACAGACCATCTCTGGATGAGATTGACATGTAGGGTGTGGATAACCTGGGACAGACCATCTCTGGATGAGATTCATATGTAGGGTGTGGATAACCTGGGACAGACCATCTCTGGATGAGATTCATATGTAGGATGTGGACAACCTGGGACAGACCATCTCTGGATGAGATTGACATTTAGGGTGTGGATAACCTGGGACAGACCATCTCTGGATGAGATTGACGTAGGGTGTGGATAACCTGAGACAGACCATCTCTGGATGAGATTGACATGTAGGGTGTGGATAACCTGGGACTACCCATCTCTGGAGAAGATTCATATGTAGGGTGTGGATAACCTGGGACAGACCATCTCTGGACGAGATTCATATGTAGGGTGTGGATAACCTGGGACAGACCATCTCTGGATGAGATTGACATGTAGGGTGTGGATAACCTGGGACAGAACATCTCTGGATGAGATTGACATGAAGGGTGTGGATAACCTGGGACAGACCATCTCTGGATGAGATTCATTTGTAGGGTGTGGATAACCTGGGACACACCATCTCTGGATGAGATTCATATGTAGGGTGTGGATAACCTGGGACAGACCATCTCTGGATGAGATTGACATGTAGGATGTGGATAACCTGGGACAGAGCATCTCTGGATGAGATTCATATGTAGGGTGTGGATAACCTGGGACTACCCATCTCTGGATGAGATTCATATGTAGGGTGTGGATAACCTGGGACAGACCATCTCTGGATGAGATTGACGTAGGGTGTGGATAACCTGGGACAGACCATCTCTGGATGAGAGTCATGTAGGGTGTGGATAACGTGGGACTGCCCATCTCTGGATGAGATTGACGTAGGGTGTGGATAACCTGGGACTGCCCATCTCTGGATGAGATTCAGATGTAGGGTGTGGATAACCTGGGACTGCCCATCACTGGATGAGATTGACGTAGGGAGTGGATAACCTGGGACAGACCATCTCTGGATGAGATTGACATGTAGGGTGTGGATAACCTGGGACAACCCATCTCTGGATGAGATTGACGTGTAGGGTGTGGATAACCTGGGACAGACAATCTCTGGATGAGATTGACCTGTAGGGTGTGGTTAACCTGGGACTGCCCATCTCTGGATGAGATTCATATTTAAGGTGTGGATAACCTGGGACAGACCATATCTGGAGGAGATTCATATGTAGGGTGTGGATAACAAGGGACTACCCATCTCTGGATGAGATTCATATGTAGGGTGTGGATAACCTGCGACAGACCATCTCTGGATGAGATTCATATGTAGGGTGTGGATAACCTGGGACAGACCATCTCTGGATGAGATTCATATGTAGGGTGTGGATAACCTGGGACAGACCATCTCTGGATGAGATTGACATGTAGGGTGTGGATAACCTGGGACAGACCATCTCTGGATGAGATTGACATGTAGGGTGTGGATAACCTGGGACTGCCATCTCTGAATGAGATTCATATGTACGGTGTGGATAACCTGGGACAGATCATCTCTGGATGAGATTGACATATAGGGTGTGGATAACCTGGGACAGACGATCTCTGGATGAGGTTGACATGTAGGGTGTGGATAACCTGGGACAGACGATCTCTGGATGAGGTTGACATGTAGGGTGTGGATAACCTGGGACTACCCATCTCTGAATGAGATTCATATGTAGGGTGTGGATAACCTGGGACAGACTATCACTGGATGATATTGACATGCAGGGTGTGGATAACCTGGGACTACCCATCTCTGGATGAGATTCATATGTAGGGTGTGGATAACCTGGGACAGACCATCTCTGGATGAGATTCATATGTAGGGTGTGGATAACCTGGGACAGACCATCTCTGGATGAGATTGACATGTAGTGTGTGGATAACCTGGGACAGCCAATATCTGGATGAGATTGACGTAGGGTGTGGATAACCTGTGACAGACCATCTCTGGATGAGATTGACATGTAGGGTGTGGATAACCTGGGACTACCCATCTCTGGATGAGATTCATACGTAGGGTGTGGATAACCTGGGACAGACCATCTCTGGATGAGATTGACATGTAGGGTGTGGATAACCTGGGACAGACCATCTCTGGATGAGATTCATATGTAGGGTGTGGATAACCTGGGACAGACCATCTCTGGATGAGATTCATATGTAGGATGTGGACAACCTGGGACAGACCATCTCTGGATGAGATTGACATTTAGGGTGTGGATAACCTGGGACAGACCATCTCTGGATGAGATTGACGTAGGGTGTGGATAACCTGAGACAGACCATCTCTGGATGAGATTGACATGTAGGGTGTGGATAACCTGGGACTACCCATCTCTGGAGAAGATTCATATGTAGGGTGTGGATAACCTGGGACAGACCATCTCTGGACGAGATTCATATGTAGGGTGTGGATAACCTGGGACAGACCATCTCTGGATGAGATTGACATGTAGGGTGTGGATAACCTGGGACAGAACATCTCTGGATGAGATTGACATGAAGGGTGTGGATAACCTGGGACAGACCATCTCTGGATGAGATTCATTTGTAGGGTGTGGATAACCTGGGACACACCATCTCTGGATGAGATTCATATGTAGGGTGTGGATAACCTGGGACAGACCATCTCTGGATGAGATTGACATGTAGGATGTGGATAACCTGGGACAGAGCATCTCTGGATGAGATTCATATGTAGGGTGTGGATAACCTGGGACTACCCATCTCTGGATGAGATTCATATGTAGGGTGTGGATAACCTGGGACAGACCATCTCTGGATGAGATTGACGTAGGGTGTGGATAACCTGGGACAGACCATCTCTGGATGAGAGTCATGTAGGGTGTGGATAACGTGGGACTGCCCATCTCTGGATGAGATTGACGTAGGGTGTGGATAACCTGGGACTGCCCATCTCTGGATGAGATTCAGATGTAGGGTGTGGATAACCTGGGACTGCCCATCACTGGATGAGATTGACGTAGGGAGTGGATAACCTGGGACAGACCATCTCTGGATGAGATTGACATGTAGGGTGTGGATAACCTGGGACAACCCATCTCTGGATGAGATTGACGTGTAGGGTGTGGATAACCTGGGACAGACAATCTCTGGATGAGATTGACCTGTAGGGTGTGGTTAACCTGGGACTGCCCATCTCTGGATGAGATTCATATTTAAGGTGTGGATAACCTGGGACAGACCATATCTGGAGGAGATTCATATGTAGGGTGTGGATAACAAGGGACTACCCATCTCTGGATGAGATTCATATGTAGGGTGTGGATAACCTGCGACAGACCATCTCTGGATGAGATTCATATGTAGGGTGTGGATAACCTGGGACAGACCATCTCTGGATGAGATTCATATGTAGGGTGTGGATAACCTGGGACAGACCATCTCTGGATGAGATTGACATGTAGGGTGTGGATAACCTGGGACAGACCATCTCTGGATGAGATTGACATGTAGGGTGTGGATAACCTGGGACTGCCATCTCTGAATGAGATTCATATGTACGGTGTGGATAACCTGGGACAGATCATCTCTGGATGAGATTGACATATAGGGTGTGGATAACCTGGGACAGACGATCTCTGGATGAGGTTGACATGTAGGGTGTGGATAACCTGGGACAGACCATCTCTGGATGAGATTGACGTAGGGTGTGGATAACCTGGGACAGACCATCTCTGGATGAGATTGATGTAGGGTGTGGATAACGTGGGACTGCCCATCTCTGGATGAGATTGACGTAGGGTGTGGATAACCTGGGACTGCCCATCTCTGGATGAGATTCATATGTAGGGTGTGGATAACCTGGGACTGCCCATCACTGGATGAGATTGACGTAGGGAGTGGATAACCTGGGACAGACCATCTCTGGATGAGATTGACATGTAGGGTGTGGATAACCTGGGACAACCCATCTCTGGATGAGATTGACGTGTAGGGTGTGGATAACCTGGGACAGACAATCTCTGGATGAGATTGACCTGTAGGGTGTGGTTAACCTTGGACTGCCCATCTCTGGAAGAGATTCATATGTAAGGTGTGTATAACCTGGGACAGACCATCTCTGGAGGAGATTCATATGTAGGGTGTGGATTACATGGGACTACCCATCTCTGGATGAGATTCATATGTAGGGTGTGGATAACCTGCAACAGGCCATCTCTGGATGAGATTCATATGTAGGGTGTGGATAACCTGGGACAGACCATCTCTGGATGAGATTCATATGTAGGGTGTGGATAACCTGGGACAGAGCATCTCTGGATGAGATTGACATGTAGGGTGTGGATAACCTGGGACTACCCATCTCTGGATGAGATTCATATGTAGGGTGTGGATAACCTGGGACAGACCATCTCTGGATGAGATTCATATGTAGGGTGTGGATAACCTGGGACAGACCATCTCTGGATGAGATTGACATGTAGTGTGTGGATAACCTGGGACAGCCAATATCTGGATGAGATTGACGTAGGGTGTGGATAACCTGTGACAGACCATCTCTGGATGAGATTGACATGTAGGGTGTGGATAACCTGGGACTACCCATCTCTGGATGAGATTCATACGTAGGGTGTGGATAACCTGGGACAGACCATCTCTGGATGAGATTGACATGTAGGGTGTGGATAACCTGGGACAGACCATCTCTGGATGAGATTCATATGTAGGGTGTGGATAACCTGGGACAGACCATCTCTGGATGAGATTCATATGTAGGATGTGGACAACCTGGGACAGACCATCTCTGGATGAGATTGACATGTAGGGTGTGGATAACCTGGGACAGACCATCTGTGGATGAGATTGACGTAGGGTGTGGATAACCTGAGACAGACCATCTGTGGATGAGATTGACATGTAGGGTGTGGATAACCTGGCACTACCCATCTCTGGAGAAGATTCATATGTAGGGTGTGGTTAACCTGGGACAGACCATCTCTGGATGAGATTGACATGTAGGGTGTGGATAACCTGGGACAGACCATCTCTGGATGAGATTGACATGTAGGGTGTGGATAACCTGGGACAGACCATCTCTGGACGAGATTCATATGTAGGGTGTGGATAACCTGGGACAGACTATCTCTGGATGAGATTGACATGTAGGGTGTGGATAACCTGGGACAGACCATCTCAGGATGAGATTGACATGAAGGGTGTGGATAACCTGGGACAGACCATCTCTGGATGAGATTGACATGAAGGGTGTGGATAACCTGGGACAGACCATCTCTGGATGAGATTCATATGTAGGGTGTGGATAACCTGGGACACACCATCTCTGGATGAGATTCATATGTAGGGTGTGGATAACCTGGGACAGACCATCTCTGGATGAGATTGACATGTAGGATGTGGATAACCTGGGACAGAGCATCTCTTGATGAGATTCATATGTAGGGTGTGGATAACCTGGGACAGACCATCTCTGGATGAGATTGACATGTAGGGTGTGGATAACCTGGGACTACCCATCTCTGGATGAGATTCATATGTAGGGTGTGGATAACCTGGGACAGACCATCTCTGGATGAGATTGACGTAGGGTGTGGATAACCTGGGACAGACCATCTCTGGATGAGATTGATGTAGGGTGTGGATAACGTGGGACTGCCCATCTCTGGATGAGATTGACGTAGGGTGTGGATAACCTGGGACTGCCCATCTCTGGATGAGATTCAGATGTAGGGTCTGGATAACCTGGGACTGCCCATCACTGGATGAGATTGACGTAGGGAGTGGATAACCTGGGACAGACCATCTCTGGATGAGATTGACATGTAGGGTGTGGATAACCTGGGACAACCCATCTCTGGATGAGATTGACGTGTAGGGTATGGATAACCTGGGACAGACAATCTCTGGATGAGATTGACCTGTAGGGTGTGGTTAACCTGGGACTGCCCATCTCTGGATGAGATTCATATTTAAGGTGTGGATAACCTGGGACAGACCATATCTGGAGGAGATTCATATGTAGGGTGTGGATAACATGGGACTACCCATCTCAGGATGAGATTGACATGTAGGGTGTGGATAACCTGGGACAGACCATCTCTGGATGAGATTGACATGTAGGGTGTGGATAACCTG
Source organism: Hemitrygon akajei (assembly GCF_048418815.1). Taxonomy (NCBI): domain Eukaryota; kingdom Metazoa; phylum Chordata; class Chondrichthyes; order Myliobatiformes; family Dasyatidae; genus Hemitrygon; species Hemitrygon akajei. Next base: position 60,293,479 of record NC_133148.1, on the reverse strand, counting down.
GGACTGCCATCTCTGAATGAGATTCATATGTACGGTGTGGATAACCTGGGACAGACCATCTCTGGATGAGATTGACATGTAGGGTGTGGATAAACTGGGACAGACCATCTCTGGATGAGATTTACGTAGGGTGTGGATAACATGGAACAGACCATCTCTGGATGAGATTGACATGTAGGGTGTGGATAACCTGGGACAGACCATCTCTGGATGAGATTGACATGTAGGGTGTGGATAACCTGGGACAGATCATCTCTGGATGAGATTGACATATAGGGTGTGGATAACCTGGGACAGACGATCTCTGGGTGAGGTTGACATGTAGGGTGTGCATAACCTGGGACAGACCATCTCTGGATGAGATTGACATGTTGGGTGTGGATAACCTGGGACAGACCATCTCTGGATGAGATTGACCTGTAGGGTGTGGTTAACCTTGGACTGCCCATCTCTGGAAGAGATTCATATGTAAGGTGTGTATAACCTGGGACTGACCATCTCTGGAGGAGATTCATATGTAGGGTGTGGATAACATGGGACTACGCATCTCTGGATGAGATTCATATGTAGGGTGTGGATAACCTGCAACAGGCCATCTCTGGATGAGATTCATATGTAGGGTATGGATAACCTGGGACAGACCATCTCTGGATGAGATTCATATGTAGGGTGTGGATAACCTGGGACAGAGCATCTCTGGATGAGATTGACATGTAGGGTGTGGATAACCTGGGACTACCCATCTCTGGATGAGATTCATATGTAGGGTGTGGATAACCTGGGACAGACCATCTCTGGATGAGATTCATATGTAGGGTGTGGATAACCTGGGACAGACCATCTCTGGATGAGATTGACATGTAGTGTGTGGATAACCTGGGACAGCCAATCTCTGGATGAGATTGACGTAGGGTGTGGATAACCTGTGACAGACCATCTCTGGATGAGATTGACATGTAGGGTGTGGATAACCTGGGACTACCCATCTCTGGATGAGATTCATACGTAGGGTGTGGATAACCTGGGACAGACCATCTCTGGATGAGATTGACATGTAGGGTGTGGATAACCTGGGACAGACCATCTCTGGATGAGATTCATATGTAGGGTGTGGATAACCTGGGACAGACCATCTCTGGATGAGATTCATATGTAGGATGTGGACAACCTGGGACAGACCATCTCTGGATGAGATTGACATGTAGGGTGTGGATAACCTGGGACAGACCATCTCTGGATGAGATTGACGTAGCGTGTGGATAACCTGAGACAGACCATCTGTGGATGAGATTGACATGTAGGGTGTGGATAACCTGGCACTACCCATCTCTGGAGAAGATTCATATGTAGGGTGTGGTTAACCTGGGACAGACCATCTCTGGATGAGATTGACATGTAGGGTGTGGATAACCTGGGACAGACCATCTCTGGATGAGATTGACATGTAGGGTGTGGATAACCTGGGACAGACCATCTCTGGACGAGATTCATATGTAGGGTGTGGATAACCTGGGACAGACTATCTCTGGATGAGATTGACATGTAGGGTGTGGATAACCTGGGACAGACCATCTCAGGATGAGATTGACATGAAGGGTGTGGATAACCTGGGACAGACCATCTCTGGATGAGATTGACATGAAGGGTGTGGATAACCTGGGACAGACCATCTCTGGATGAGATTCATATGTAGGGTGTGGATAACCTGGGACACACCATCTCTGGATGAGATTCATATGTAGGGTGTGGATAACCTGGGACAGACCATCTCTGGATGAGATTGACATGTAGGATGTGGATAACCTGGGACAGAGCATCTCTTGATGAGATTCATATGTAGGGTGTGGATAACCTGGGACAGACCATCTCTGGATGATATTGACATGTAGGGTGTGGATAACCTGGGACTACCCATCTCTGGATGAGATTCATATGTAGGGTGTGGATAACCTGGGACAGACCATCTCTGGATGAGATTGACGTAGGGTGTGGATAACCTGGGACAGACCATCTCTGGATGAGATTGATGTAGGGTGTGGATAACGTGGGACTGCCCATCTCTGGATGAGATTGACGTAGGGTGTGGATAACCTGGGACTGCCCATCTCTGGATGAGATTCAGATGTAGGGTCTGGATAACCTGGGACTGCCCATCACTGGATGAGATTGACGTAGGGAGTGGATAACCTGGGACAGACCATCTCTGGATGAGATTGACATGTAGGGTGTGGATAAACTGGGACAACCCATCTCTGGATGAGATTGACGTGTAGGGTATGGATAACCTGGGACAGACAATCTCTGGATGAGATTGACCTGTAGGGTGTGGTTAACCTGGGACTGCCCATCTCTGGATGAGATTCATATTTAAGGTGTGGATAACCTGGGACAGACCATATCTGGAGGAGATTCATATGTAGGGTGTGGATAACATGGGACTACCCATCTCTGGATGAGATTGACATGTAGGGTGTGGATAACCTGGGACAGACCATCTCTGGATGAGATTGACATGTAGGGTGTGGATAACCTGGGACTGCCATCTCTGAATGAGATTCATATGTACGGTGTGGATAACCTGGGACAGACCATCTCTGGATGAGATTGACATGTAGGGTGTGGATAAACTGGGACAGACCATCTCTGGATGAGATTGACGTAGGGTGTGGATAACATGGAACAGACCATCTCTGGATGAGATTGACATGTAGGGTGTGGATAACCTGGGACAGACCATCTCTGGATGAGATTGACATGTAGGGTGTGGATAACCTGGGACAGATCATCTCTGGATGAGATTGACATATAGGGTGTGGATAACCTGGGACAGACGATCTCTGGGTGAGGTTGACATGTAGGGTGTGGATAACCTGGGACAGACCATCTCTGGATGAGATTGACATGTTGGGTGTGGATAACCTGGGACAGACCATCTCTGGATGAGATTGACCTGTAGGGTGTGGTTAACCTTGGACTGCCCATCTCTGGAAGAGATTCATATGTAAGGTGTGTATAACCTGGGACAGACCATCTCTGGAGGAGATTCATATGTAGGGTGTGGATAACATGGGACTACCCATCTCTGGATGAGATTCATATGTAGGGTGTGGATAACCTGCAACAGGCCATCTCTGGATGAGATTCATATGTAGGGTATGGATAACCTGGGACAGACCATCTCTGGATGAGATTCATATGTAGGGTGTGGATAACCTGGGACAGAGCATCTCTGGATGAGATTGACATGTAGGGTGTGGATAACCTGGGACTACCCATCTCTGGATGAGATTCATATGTAGGGTGTGGATAACCTGGGACGGACCATCTCTGGATGAGATTCATATGTAGGGTGTGGATAACCTGGGACAGACCATCTCTGGATGAGATTGACATGTAGTGTGTGGATAACCTGGGACAGCCAATCTCTGGATGAGATTGACGTAGGGTGTGGATAACATGTGACAGACCATCTCTGGATGAGATTGACATGTAGGGTGTGGATAACCTGGGACTACCCATCTCTGGATGAGATTCTTACGTGGGGTGTGGATAACCTGGGACAGACCATCTCTGGATGAGATTGACATGTAGGGTGTGGATAACCTGGGACAGACCATCTCTGGATGAGATTCATATGTAGGGTGTGGATAACCTGGGACAGACCATCTCTGGATGAGATTCATATGTAGGATGTGGACAACCTGGGACAGACCATCTCTGGATGAGATTGACATGTAGGGTGTGGATAACCTGGGACAGACCATGTCTGGATGAGATTGACGTAGCGTGTGGATAACCTGAGACAGACCATCTGTGGATGAGATTGACATGTAGGGTGTGGATAACCTGGCACTACCCATCTCTGGAGAAGATTCATATGTAGGGTGTGGTTAACCTGGGACAGACCATCTCTGGATGAGATTGACATGTAGGGTGTGGATAACCTGGGACCGACCATCTCTGGATGAGATTGACATGTAGGGTGTGGATAACCTGGGACAGACCATCTCTGGACGAGATTCATATGTAGGGTGTGGATAACCTGGGACAGACTATCTCTGGATGAGATTGACATGTAGGGTGTGGATAACCTGGGACAGACCATCTCTGGATGAGATTCATATGTAGGGTGTGGATAACCTGGGACACACCATCTCTGGATGAGATTCATATGTAGGGTGTGGATAACCTGGGACAGACCATCTCTGGATGAGATTGACATGTAGGATGTGGATAACCTGGGACAGAGCATCTCTTGATGAGATTCATATGTAGGGTGTGGATAACCTGGGACAGACCATCTCTGGATGAGATTGACATGTAGGGTGTGGATAACCTGGGACTACCCATCTCTGGATGAGATTCATATGTAGGGTGTGGATAACCTGGGACAGACCATCTCTGGATGAGATTGACGTAGGGTGTGGATAACCTGGGACAGACCATCTCTGGATGAGATTGATGTAGGGTGTGGATAACGTGGGACTGCCCATCTCTGGATGAGATTGACGTAGGGTGTGGATAACCTGGGACTGCCCATCTCTGGATGAGATTCAGATGTAGGGTCTGGATAACCTGGGACTGCCCATCACTGGATGAGATTGACGTAGGGAGTGGATAACCTGGGACAGACCATCTGTGGATGAGATTGACATGTTGGGTGTGGATAACCTGGGACAACCCATCTCTGGATGAGATTGACGTGTAGGGTATGGATAACCTGGGACAGACAATCTCTGGATGAGATTGACCTGTAGGGTGTGGTTAACCTGGGACTGCCCATCTCTGGATGAGATTCATATTTAAGGTGTGGATAACCTGGGACAGACCATATCTGGAGGAGATTCATATGTAGGGTGTGGATAACATGGGACTACCCATCTCTGGATGAGATTGACATGTAGGGTGTGGATAACCTGGGACAGACCATCTCTGGATGAGATTGACATGTAGGGTGTGGATAACCTGGGACTGCCATCTCTGAATGAGATTCATATGTACGGTGTGGATAACCTGGGACAGACCATCTCCGGATGAGATTGACATGTAGGGAGTGGATAAACTGGGACAGACCATCTCTGGATGAGATTGACGTAGGGTGTGGATAACATGGAACAGACCATCTCTGGATGAGATTGACATGTAGGGTGTGGATAACCTGGGACAGACCATCTCTGGATGAGATTGACATGTAGGGTGTGGATAACCTGGGACAGATCATCTCTGGATGAGATTGACATATAGGGTGTGGATAACCTGGGACAGACGATCTCTGGATGAGGTTGACATGTAGGGTGTGGATAACCTGGGACAGACCATCTCTGGATGAGATTGACATGTTGGGTGTGGATAACCTGGGACAGACCATCTCTGGATGAGATTGACGTAGGGTGTGGATAACCTGGGACAGACCATCTCTGGATGAGATTGATGTAGGGTGTCGATAACGTGGGACTGCCCATCTCTGGATGAGATTGACGTAGGGTGTGGATAACCTGGGACTGCCCATCTCTGGATGAGATTCATATTTAGGGTGTGGATAACCTGCGACTGCCCATCACTGGATGAGATTGACGTAGGGAGTGGATAACCTGGGACAGACCATCTCTGGATGAGATTGACATGTAGGGTGTGGATAACATGGGACTACCCATCTCTGGATGAGATTCATATGTAGGGTGTGGATAACCTGGGACAGACCATCTCTGGATGAGATTGACATGTAGGATGTGGATAACCTGGGACAGAGCATCTCTGGATGAGATTCATATGTAGGGTGTGGATAACCTGGGACTACCCATCTCTGGATGAGATTCATATGTAGGGTGTGGATAACCTGGGACAGACCATCTCTGGATGAGATTGACATGTAGGGTGTGGATAACCTGGGACAACCCATCTCTGGATGAGATTGACGTGTAGGGTATGGATAACCTGGGACAGACAATCTCTGGATGAGATTGACCTGTACGGTGTGGTTAACCTGGGACTGCCCATCTCTGGATGAGATTCATATTTAAGGTGTGGATAACCTGGGACAGACCATATCTGGAGGAGATTCATATGTAGGGTGTGGATAACATGGGACTACCCATCTCTGGATGAGATTGACATGTAGGGTGTGGATAACCTGGGACAGACCATCTCTGGATGAGATTGACATGTAGGGTGTGGATAACCTGGGACTGCCATCTCTGAATGAGATTCATATGTACGGTGTGGATAACCTGGGACAGACCATCTCTGGATGAGATTGACATGTAGGGTGTGGATAAACTGGGACAGACCATCTCTGGATGAGATTGACGTAGGGTGTGGATAACATGGAACAACCATCTCTGGATGAGATTGACATGTAGGGTGTGGATAACCTGGGACAGACCATCTCTGGATGAGATTGACATGTAGGGTGTGGATAACCTGGGACAGATCATCTCTGGATGAGATTGACATATAGGGTGTGGATAACCTGGGACAGACGATCTCTGGGTGAGGTTGACATGTAGGGTGTGGATAACCTGGGACAGACCATCTCTGGATGAGATTGACATGTTGGGTGTGGATAACCTGGGACAGACCATCTCTGGATGAGATTGACCTATAGGGTGTGGTTAACCTTGGACTGCCCATCTCTGGAAGAGATTCATATGTAAGGTGTGTATAACCTGGGACAGACCATCTCTGCAGGAGATTCATATGTAGGGTGTGGATAACATGGGACTACCCATCTCTGGATGAGATTCATATGTAGGGTGTGGATGACCTGCAACAGGCCATCTCTGGATGAGATTCATATGTAGGGTATTGATAACCTGGGACAGACCATCTCTGGATAAGATTCATATGTAGGGTGTGGATAACCTGGGACAGAGCATGTCTGGATGAGATTGACATGTAGGGTGTGGATAACCTGGGACTACCCATCTCTGGATGAGATTCATATGTAGGGTGTGGATAACCTGGGACAGACCATCTCTGGATGAGATTCATATGTAGGGTGTGGATAACCTGGGACAGACCATCTCTGGATGAGATTGACATGTAGTGTGTGGATAACCTGGGACAGCCAATCTCTGGATGAGATTGACGTAGGGTGTGGATAACCTGTGACAGACCATCTCTGGATGAGATTGACATGTAGGGTGTGGATAACCTGGGACTACCCATCTCTGGATGAGATTCATACGTAGGGTGTGGATAACCTGGGACAGACCATCTCTGGATGAGATTGACATGTAGGGTGTGGATAACCTGGGACAGACCATCTCTGGATGAGATTCATATGTAGGGTGTGGATAACCTGGGACAGACCATCTCTGGATGAGATTCATATGTAGGATGTGGACAACCTGGGACAGTCCATCTCTGGATGAGATTGACATGTAGGGTGTGGATAACCTGGGACAGACCATCTCTGGATGAGATTGACGTAGCGTGTGGATAACCTGAGACAGACCATCTGTGGATGAGATTGACATGTAGGGTGTGGATAACCTGGCACTACCCATCTCTGGAGAAGATTCATATGTAGGGTGTGGTTAACCTGGGACAGACCATCTCTGGATGAGATTGACATGTAGGGTGTGGATAACCTGGGACAGACCATCTCTGGATGAGATTGAGATGTAGGGTGTGGATAACCTGGGACAGACCATCTCTGGACGAGATTCATATGTAGGGTGTGGATAACCTGGGACAGACTATCTCTGGATGAGATTGACATGTAGGGTGTGGATAACCTGGGACAGACCATCTCTGGATGAGATTGACATGAAGGGTGTGGATAACCTGGGACAGACCATCTCTGGATGAGATTGACATGAAGGGTGTGGATAACCTGGGACAGACCATCTCTGGATGAGATTCATATGTAGGGTGTGGATAACCTGGGACACACCATCTCTGGATGAGATTCATATGTAGGGTGTGGATAACCTGGGACAGACCATCTCTGGATGAGATTGACATGTAGGATGTGGATAACCTGGGACAGAGCATCTCTTGATGAGATTCATATGTAGGGTGTGGATAACCTGGGACAGACCATCTCTGGATGAGATTGACATGTAGGGTGTGGATAACCTGGGACTACCCATCTCTGGATGAGATTCATATGTAGGGTGTGGATAACCTGGGACAGACCATCTCTGGATGAGATTGACGTAGGGTGTGGATAACCTGGGACAGACCATCTCTGGATGAGATTGATGTAGGGTGTGGATAACGTGGGACTGCCCATCTCTGGATGAGAATGACGTAGGGTGTGGATAACCTGGGACTGCCCATCTCTGGATGAGATTCAGATGTAGGGTCTGGATAACCTGGGACTGCCCATCACTGGATGAGATTGACGTAGGGAGTGGATAACCTGGGACAGAGCATCTCTGGATGAGATTGACATGTTGGGTGTGGATAACCTGGGACAACCCATCTCTGGATGAGATTGACGTGTAGGGTATGGATAACCTGGGACAGACAATCTCTGGATGAGATTGACCTGTAGGGTGTGGTTAACCTGGGACTGCCCATCTTTGGATGAGATTCATATTTAAGGTGTGGATAACCTGGGACAGACCATATCTGGAGGAGATTCATATGTAGGGTGTGGATAACATGGGACTACCCATCTCTGGATGAGATTGACATGTAGGGTGTGGATAACCTGGGACAGACCATCTCTGGATGAGATTGACATGTAGGGTGTGGATAACCTGGGACTGCCATCTCTGAATGAGATTCATATGTACGGTGTGGATAACCTGGGACAGACCATCTCTGGATGAGATTGACATGTAGGGAGTGGATAAACTGGGACAGACCATCTCTGGATGAGATTGACGTAGGGTGTGGATAACATGGAACAGACCATCTCTGGATGAGATTGACATGTAGGGTGTGGATAACCTGGGACAGACCATCTCTGGATGAGATTGACATGTAGGGTGTGGATATCCTGGGACAGATCATCTCTGGATGAGATTGACATATAGGGTGTGGATAACCTGGGACAGACGATCTCTGGATGAGGTTGACATGTAGGGTGTGGATAACCTGGGACAGACCATCTCTGGATGAGATTGACATGTTGGGTGTGGATAACCTGGGACAGACCATCTCTGGATGAGATTGACGTAGGGTGTGGATAACCTGGGACAGACCATCTCTGGATGAGATTGATGTAGGGTGTCGATAACGTGGGACTGCCCATCTCTGGATGAGATTGACGTAGGGTGTGGATAACCTGGGACTGCCCATCTCTGGATGAGATTCATATGTAGGGTGTGGATAACTTGCGACTGCCCATCACTGGATGAGATTGACGTAGGGAGTGGATAACCTGGGACAGACCATCTCTGGATGAGATTGACATGTAGGGTGTGGATAACATGGGACTACCCATCTCTGGATGAGATTCATATGTAGGGTGTGGATAACCTGGGACAGACCATCTCTGGATGAGATTGACATGTAGGATGTGGATAACCTGGGACAGAGCATCTCTGGATGAGATTCATATGTAGGGTGTGGATAACCTGGGACTACCCATCTCTGGATGAGATTCATATGTAGGGTGTGGATAACCTGGGACAGACCATCTCTGGATGAGATTGACGTAGGGTGTGGATAACCTGGGACAGACCATCTCTGGATGAGAGTCATGTAGGGTGTGGATAACGTGGGACTGCCCATCTCTGGATGAGATTGACGTAGGGTGTGGATAACCTGGGACTGCCCATCTCTGGATGAGATTCAGATGCAGGGTGTGGATAACCTGGGACTGCCCATCACTGGATGAGATTGACGTAGGGAGTGGATAACCTGGGACAGACCATCTCTGGATGAGATTGACATGTAGGGTGTGGATAACCTGGGACAGACGATCTCTGGGTGAGGTTGACATGTAGGGTGTGGATAACCTGGGACAGACCATCTCTGGATGAGATTGACATGTTGGGTGTGGATAACCTGGGACAGACCATCTCTGGATGAGATTGACCTGTAGGGTGTGGTTAACCTTGGACTGCCCATCTCTGGAAGAGATTCATATGTAAGGTGTGTATAACCTGGGACAGACCATCTCTGCAGGAGATTCATATGTAGGGTGTGGATAACATGGGACTACCCATCTCTGGATGAGATTCATATGTAGGGTGTGGATAACCTGCAACAGGCCATCTCTGGATGAGATTCATATGTAGGGTATGGATAACCTGGAACAGACCATCTCTGGATGAGATTCATATGTAGGGTGTGGATAACCTGGGACAGAGCATCTCTGGATGAGATTGACATGTAGGGTGTGGATAACCTGGGACTACCCATCTCTGGATGAGATTCATATGTAGGGTGTGGATAACCTGGGACAGACCATCTCTGGATGAGATTCATATGTAGGGTGTGGATAACCTGGGACAGACCATCTCTGGATGAGATTGACATGTAGTGTGTGGATAACCTGGGACAGCCAATCTCTGGATGAGATTGACGTAGGGTGTGGATAACCTGTGACAGACCATCTCTGGATGAGATTGACATGTAGGGTGTGGATAACCTGGGACTACCCATCTCTGGATGAGATTCATACGTAGGGTGTGGATAACCTGGGACAGACCATCTCTGGATGAGATTGACATGTAGGGTGTGGATAACCTGGGACAGACCATCTCTGGATGAGATTCATATGTAGGGTGTGGATAACCTGGGACAGACCATCTCTGGATGAGATTCATATGTAGGATGTGGACAACCTGGGACAGACCATCTCTGGATGAGATTGACATGTAGGGTGTGGATAAACTGGGACAGACCATCTCTGGATGAGATTGACGTAGCGTGTGGATAACCTGAGACAGACCATCTGTGGATGAGATTGACATGTAGGGTGTGGATAACCTGGCACTACCCATCTCTGGAGAAGATTCATATGTAGCGTGTGGTTAACCTGGGACAGACCATCTCTGGATGAGATTGACATGTAGGGTGTGGATAACCTGGGACAGACCATCTCTGGATGAGATTGACATGTAGGGTGTGGATAACCTGGGACAGACCATCTCTGGACGAGATTCATATGTAGGGTGTGGATAACCTGGGACAGACTATCTCTGGATGAGATTGACATGTAGGGTGTGGATAACCTGGGACAGACCATCTCTGGATGAGATTGACATGAAGGGTGTGGATAACCTGGGACAGACCATCTCTGGATGAGATTGACATGAAGGGTGTGGATAACCTGGGACAGACCATCTCTGGATGAGATTCATATGTAGGGTGTGGATAACCTGGGACACACCATCTCTGGATGAGATTCATATGTAGGGTGTGGATAACCTGGGACAGACCATCTCTGGATGAGATTGACATGTAGGATGTGGATAACCTGGGACAGAGCATCTCTTGATGAGATTCATATGTAGGGTGTGGATAACCTGGGACAGACCATCTCTGGATGAGATTGACATGTAGGGTGTGGATAACCTGGGACTACCCATCTCTGGATGAGATTCATATGTAGGGTGTGGATAACCTGGGACAGACCATCTCTGGATGAGATTGACGTAGGTTGTGGATAACCTGGGACAGACCATCTCTGGATGAGATTGATGTAGGGTGTGGATAACGTGGGACTGCCCATCTCTGGATGAGATTGACGTAGGGTGTGGATAACCTGGGACTGCCCATCTCTGGATGAGATTCAGATGTAGGGTCTGGATAACCTGGGACTGCCCATCACTGGATGAGATTGACGTAGGGAGTGGATAACCTGGGACAGACCATCTCTGGATGAGATTGACATGTAGGGTGTGGATAACCTGGGACAGACCATCTCTGGATGAGATTGACGTAGGGTGTGGATAACCTGGGACAGACCATCTCTGGATGAGAGTCATGTAGGGTGTGGATAACGTGGGACTGCCCATCTCTGGATGAGATTGACGTAGGGTGTGGATAACCTGGGACTGCCCATCTCTGGATGAGATTCAGATGCAGGGTGTGGATAACCTGGGACTGCCCATCACTGGATGAGATTGACGTAGGGAGTGGATAACCTGGGACAGACCATCTCTGGATGAGATTGACATGTAGGGTGTGGATAACCTGGGACAGACGATCTCTGGGTGAGGTTGACATGTAGGGTGTGGATAACCTGGGACAGACCATCTCTGGATGAGATTGACATGTTGGGTGTGGATAACCTGGGACAGACCATCTCTGGATGAGATTGACCTGTAGGGTGTGGTTAACCTTGGACTGCCCATCTCTGGAAGAGATTCATATGTAAGGTGTGTATAACCTGGGACAGACCATCTCTGCAGGAGATTCATATGTAGGGTGTGGATAACATGGGACTACCCATCTCTGGATGAGATTCATATGTAGGGTGTGGATAACCTGCAACAGGCCATCTCTGGATGAGATTCATATGTAGGGTATGGATAACCTGGAACAGACCATCTCTGGATGAGATTCATATGTAGGGTGTGGATAACCTGGGACAGAGCATCTCTGGATGAGATTGACATGTAGGGTGTGGATAACCTGGGACTACCCATCTCTGGATGAGATTCATATGTAGGGTGTGGATAACCTGGGACAGACCATCTCTGGATGAGATTCATATGTAGGGTGTGGATAACCTGGGACAGACCATCTCTGGATGAGATTGACATGTAGTGTGTGGATAACCTGGGACAGCCAATCTCTGGATGAGATTGACGTAGGGTGTGGATAACCTGTGACAGACCATCTCTGGATGAGATTGACATGTAGGGTGTGGATAACCTGGGACTACCCATCTCTGGATGAGATTCATACGTAGGGTGTGGATAACCTGGGACAGACCATCTCTGGATGAGATTGACATGTAGGGTGTGGATAACCTGGGACAGACCATCTCTGGATGAGATTCATATGTAGGGTGTGGATAACCTGGGACAGACCATCTCTGGATGAGATTCATATGTAGGATGTGGACAACCTGGGACAGACCATCTCTGGATGAGATTGACATGTAGGGTGTGGATAAACTGGGACAGACCATCTCTGGATGAGATTGACGTAGCGTGTGGATAACCTGAGACAGACCATCTGTGGATGAGATTGACATGTAGGGTGTGGATAACCTGGCACTACCCATCTCTGGAGAAGATTCATATGTAGCGTGTGGTTAACCTGGGACAGACCATCTCTGGATGAGATTGACATGTAGGGTGTGGATAACCTGGGACAGACCATCTCTGGATGAGATTGACATGTAGGGTGTGGATAACCTGGGACAGACCATCTCTGGACGAGATTCATATGTAGGGTGTGGATAACCTGGGACAGACTATCTCTGGATGAGATTGACATGTAGGGTGTGGATAACCTGGGACAGACCATCTCTGGATGAGATTGACATGAAGGGTGTGGATAACCTGGGACAGACCATCTCTGGATGAGATTGACATGAAGGGTGTGGATAACCTGGGACAGACCATCTCTGGATGAGATTCATATGTAGGGTGTGGATAACCTGGGACACACCATCTCTGGATGAGATTCATATGTAGGGTGTGGATAACCTGGGACAGACCATCTCTGGATGAGATTGACATGTAGGATGTGGATAACCTGGGACAGAGCATCTCTTGATGAGATTCATATGTAGGGTGTGGATAACCTGGGACAGACCATCTCTGGATGAGATTGACATGTAGGGTGTGGATAACCTGGGACTACCCATCTCTGGATGAGATTCATATGTAGGGTGTGGATAACCTGGGACAGACCATCTCTGGATGAGATTGACGTAGGTTGTGGATAACCTGGGACAGACCATCTCTGGATGAGATTGATGTAGGGTGTGGATAACGTGGGACTGCCCATCTCTGGATGAGATTGACGTAGGGTGTGGATAACCTGGGACTGCCCATCTCTGGATGAGATTCAGATGTAGGGTCTGGATAACCTGGGACTGCCCATCACTGGATGAGATTGACGTAGGGAGTGGATAACCTGGGACAGACCATCTCTGGATGAGATTGACATGTAGGGTGTGGATAACCTGGGACAACCCATCTCTGGATGAGATTGACGTGTAGGGTATGGATAACCTGGGACAGACAATCTCTGGATGAGATTGACCTGTAGGGTGTGGTTAACCTGGGACTGCCCATCTCTGGATGAGATTCATATTTAAGGTGTGGATAACCTGGGACAGACCATATCTGGTGGAGATTCATATGTAGGGTGTGGATAACATGGGACTACCCATCTCTGGATGAGATTGACATGTAGGGTGTGGATAACCTGGGACAGACCATCTCTGGATGAGATTGACATGTAGGGTGTGGATAACCTGGGACTGCCATCTCTGAATGAGATTCATATGTACGGTGTGGATAACCTGGGACAGACCATCTCTGGATGAGATTGACATGTAGGGAGTGGATAAACTGGGACAGACCATCTCTGGATGAGATTGACGTAGGGTGTCGATAACATGGAACAGACCATCTCTGGATGAGATTGACATGTAGGGTGTGGATAACCTGGGACAGACCATCTCTGGAAGAGATTGACATGTAGGGTGTGGATAACCTGGGACAGATCATCTCTGGATGAGGTTGACATGTAGGGTGTGAATAACCTGGGACAGACGATCTCTGGATGAGGTTGACATGTAGGGTGTGGATAACCTGGGACAGACCATCTCTGGATGAGATTGACATGTTGGGTGTGGATAACCTGGGACAGACCATCTCTGGATGAGATTGACGTAGGGTGTGGATAACCTGGGACAGACCATCTCTGGATGAGATTGATGTAGGGTGTCGATAACGTGGGACTGCCCATCTCTGGATGAGATTGACGTAGGGTGTGGATAACCTGGGACTGCCCATCTCTGGATGAGATTCATATGTAGGGTGTGGATAACCTGCGACTGCCCATCACTGGATGAGATTGACGTAGGGAGTGGATAAACTGGGACAGACCATCTCTGGATGAGATTGACATGTAGGGTGTGGATAACATGGGACTACCCATCTCTGGATGAGATTCATATGTAGGGTGTGGATAACCTGGGACAGACCATCTCTGGATGAGATTGACATGTAGGATGTGGATAACCTGGGACAGAGCATCTCTGGATGAGATTCATATGTAGGGTGTGGATAACCTGGGACTACCCATCTCTGGATGAGATTCATATGTAGGGTGTGGATAACCTGGGACAGACCATCTCTGGATGAGATTGACGTAGGGTGTGGATAACCTGGGACAGACCATCTCTGGATGAGAGTCATGTAGGGTGTGGATAACGTGGGACTGCCCATCTCTGGATGAGATTGACGTAGGGTGTGGATAACCTGGGACTGCCCATCTCTGGATGAGATTCAGATGCAGGGTGTGGATAACCTGGGACTGCCCATCACTGGATGAGATTGACGTAGGGAGTGGATAACCTGGGACAGACCATCTCTGGATGAGATTGACATGTAGGGTGTGGATAACCTGGGACAGACGATCTCTGGGTGAGGTTGACATGTAGGGTGTGGATAACCTGGGACAGACCATCTCTGGATGAGATTGACATGTTGGGTGTGGATAACCTGGGACAGACCATCTCTGGATGAGATTGACCTGTAGGGTGTGGTTAACCTTGGACTGCCCATCTCTGGAAGAGATTCATATGTAAGGTGTGTATAACCTGGGACAGACCATCTCTGCAGGAGATTCATATGTAGGGTGTGGATAACATGGGACTACCCATCTCTGGATGAGATTCATATGTAGGGTGTGGATAACCTGCAACAGGCCATCTCTGGATGAGATTCATATGTAGGGTATGGATAACCTGGAACAGACCATCTCTGGATGAGATTCATATGTAGGGTGTGGATAACCTGGGACAGAGCATCTCTGGATGAGATTGACATGTAGGGTGTGGATAACCTGGGACTACCCATCTCTGGATGAGATTCATATGTAGGGTGTGGATAACCTGGGACAGACCATCTCTGGATGAGATTCATATGTAGGGTGTGGATAACCTGGGACAGACCATCTCTGGATGAGATTGACATGTAGTGTGTGGATAACCTGGGACAGCCAATCTCTGGATGAGATTGACGTAGGGTGTGGATAACCTGTGACAGACCATCTCTGGATGAGATTGACATGTAGGGTGTGGATAACCTGGGACTACCCATCTCTGGATGAGATTCATACGTAGGGTGTGGATAACCTGGGACAGACCATCTCTGGATGAGATTGACATGTAGGGTGTGGATAACCTGGGACAGACCATCTCTGGATGAGATTCATATGTAGGGTGTGGATAACCTGGGACAGACCATCTCTGGATGAGATTCATATGTAGGATGTGGACAACCTGGGACAGACCATCTCTGGATGAGATTGACATGTAGGGTGTGGATAACCTGGGACAGACCATCTCTGGATGAGATTGACGTAGCGTGTGGATAACCTGAGACAGACCATCTGTGGATGAGATTGACATGTAGGGTGTGGATAACCTGGCACTACCCATCTCTGGAGAAGATTCATATGTAGCGTGTGGTTAACCTGGGACAGACCATCTCTGGATGAGATTGACATGTAGGGTGTGGATAACCTGGGACAGACCATCTCTGGATGAGATTGACATGTAGGGTGTGGATAACCTGGGACAGACCATCTCTGGACGAGATTCATATGTAGGGTGTGGATAACCTGGGACAGACTATCTCTGGATGAGATTGACATGTAGGGTGTGGATAACCTGGGACAGACCATCTCTGGATGAGATTGACATGAAGGGTGTGGATAACCTGGGACAGACCATCTCTGGATGAGATTGACATGAAGGGTGTGGATAACCTGGGACAGACCATCTCTGGATGAGATTCATATGTAGGGTGTGGATAACCTGGGACACACCATCTCTGGATGAGATTCATATGTAGGGTGTGGATAACCTGGGACAGACCATCTCTGGATGAGATTGACATGTAGGATGTGGATAACCTGGGACAGAGCATCTCTTGATGAGATTCATATGTAGGGTGTGGATAACCTGGGACAGACCATCTCTGGATGAGATTGACATGTAGGGTGTGGATAACCTGGGACTACCCATCTCTGGATGAGATTCATATGTAGGGTGTGGATAACCTGGGACAGACCATCTCTGGATGAGATTGACGTAGGTTGTGGATAACCTGGGACAGACCATCTCTGGATGAGATTGATGTAGGGTGTGGATAACGTGGGACTGCCCATCTCTGGATGAGATTGACGTAGGGTGTGGATAACCTGGGACTGCCCATCTCTGGATGAGATTCAGATGTAGGGTCTGGATAACCTGGGACTGCCCATCACTGGATGAGATTGACGTAGGGAGTGGATAACCTGGGACAGACCATCTCTGGATGAGATTGACATGTAGGGTGTGGATAACCTGGGACAACCCATCTCTGGATGAGATTGACGTGTAGGGTATGGATAACCTGGGACAGACAATCTCTGGATGAGATTGACCTGTAGGGTGTGGTTAACCTGGGACTGCCCATCTCTGGATGAGATTCATATTTAAGGTGTGGATAACCTGGGACAGACCATATCTGGAGGAGATTCATATGTAGGGTGTGGATAACATGGGACTACCCATCTCTGGATGAGATTGACATGTAGGGTGTGGATAACCTGGGACAGACCATCTCTGGATGAGATTGACATGTAGGGTGTGGATAACCTGGGACTGCCATCTCTGAATGAGATTCATATGTACGGTGTGGATAACCTGGGACAGACCATCTCTGGATGAGATTGACATGTAGGGAGTGGATAAACTGGGACAGACCATCTCTGGATGAGATTGACGTAGGGTGTGGATAACATGGAACAGACCATCTCTGGATGAGATTGACATGTAGGGTGTGGATAACCTGGGACAGACCATCTCTGGAAGAGATTGACATGTAGGGTGTGGATAACCTGGGACAGATCATCTCTGGATGAGGTTGACATGTAGGGTGTGAATAACCTGGGACAGACGATCTCTGGATGAGGTTGACATGTAGGGTGTGGATAACCTGGGACAGACCATCTCTGGATGAGATTGACATGTTGGGTGTGGATAACCTGGGACAGACCATCTCTGGATGAGATTGACGTAGGGTGTGGATAACCTGGGACAGACCATCTCTGGATGAGATTGATGTAGGGTGTCGATAACGTGGGACTGCCCATCTCTGGATGAGATTGACGTAGGGTGTGGATAACCTGGGACTGCCCATCTCTGGATGAGATTCATATGTAGGGTGTGGATAACCTGCGACTGCCCATCACTGGATGAGATTGACGTAGGGAGTGGATAACCTGGGACAGACCATCTCTGGATGAGATTGACATGTAGGGTGAGGATAACATGGGACTACCCATCTCTGGATGAGATTCATATGTAGGGTGTGGATAACCTGGGACAGACCATCTCTGGATGAGATTGACATGTAGGATGTGGATAACCTGGGACAGAGCATCTCTGGATGAGATTCATATGTAGGGTGTGGATAACCTGGGACTACCCATCTCTGGATGAGATTCATATGTAGGGTGTGGATAACCTGGGACAGACCATCTCTGGATGAGATTGACGTAGGGTGTGGATAACCTGGGACAGAACATCTCTGGATGAGAGTCATGTAGGGTGTGGATAACGTGGGACTGCCCATCTCTGGATGAGATTGACGTAGGGTGTGGATAACCTGGGACTGCCCATCTCTGGATGAGATTCAGATGCAGGGTGTGGATAACCTGGGACTGCCCATCACTGGATGAGATTGACGTAGGGAGTGGATAACCTGGGACAGACCATCTCTGGATGAGATTGACATGTAGGGTGTGGATAACCTGGGACAACCCATCTCTGGATGAGATTGACGTGTAGGGTGTGGATAACCTGGGACAGACAATCTCTGGATGAGATTGACCTGTAGGGTGTGGTTAACCTGGGACTGCCCATCTCTGGATGAGATTCATATTTAAGGTGTGGATAACCTGGGACAGACCATATCTGGAGGAGATTCATATGTAGGGTGTGGATAACATGGGACTACCCATCTCTGGATGAGATTCATATGTAGGGTGTGGATAACCTGCGACAGACCATCTCTGGATGAGATTCATATGTAGGGTGTGGATAACCTGGGACAGACCATCTCTGGATGAGATTCATATGTAGGGTCTGGATAACCTGGGACAGACCATCTCTGGATGAGATTGACATGTAGGGTGTGGATAACCTGGGACAGACCATCTCTGGATGAGATTGACATGTAGGGTGTGGATAACCTGGGACTGCCATCTCTGGATGAGATTCATATGTACGGTGTGGATAACCTGGGACAGATCATCTCTGGATGAGATTGACATATAGGGTGTGGATAACCTGGGACAGACGATCTCTGGATGAGGTTGACATGTAGGGTGTGGATAACCTGGGACAGACCATCTCTGGATGAGATTGACGTAGGGTGTGGATAACCTGGGACAGACCATCTCTGGATGAGATTGATGTAGGGTGTGGATAACGTGGGACTGCCCATCTCTGGATGAGATTGACGTAGGGTGTGGATAACCTGGGACTGCCCATCTCTGGATGAGATTCATATGTAGGGTGTGGATAACCTGGGACTGCCCATCACTGGATGAGATTGACGTAGGGAGTGGATAACCTGGGACAGACCATCTCTGGATGAGATTGACATGTAGGGTGTGGATAACCTGGGACAACCCATCTCTGGATGAGATTGACGTGTAGGGTGTGGATAACCTGGGACAGACAATCTCTGGATGAGATTGACCTGTAGGGTGTGGTTAACCTTGGACTGCCCATCTCTGGAAGAGATTCATATGTAAGGTGTGTATAACCTGGGACAGACCATCTCTGGAGGAGATTCATATGTAGGGTGTGGATAACATGGGACTACCCATCTCTGGATGAGATTCATATGTAGGGTGTGGATAACCTGCAACAGGCCATCTCTGGATGAGATTCATATGTAGGGTGTGGATAACCTGGGACAGACCATCTCTGGATGAGATTCATATGTAGGGTGTGGATAACCTGGGACAGAGCATCTCTGGATGAGATTGACATGTAGGGTGTGGATAACCTGGAACTACCCATCTCTGGATGAGATTCATATGTAGGGTGTGGATAACCTGGGACAGACCATCTCTGGATGAGATTGACATGTAGTGTGTGGATAACCTGGGACAGCCAATCTCTGGATGAGATTGACGTAGGGTGTGGATAACCTGTGACAGACCATCTCTGGATGAGATTGACATGTAGGGTGTGGATAACCTGGGACTACCCATCTCTGGATGAGATTCATACGTAGGGTGTGGATAACCTGGGACAGACCATCTCTGGATGAGATTGACATGTAGGGTGTGGATAACCTGGGACAGACCATCTCTGGATGAGATTCATATGTAGGGTGTGGATAACCTGGGACAGACCATCTCTGGATGAGATTCATATGTAGGATGTGGACAACCTGGGACAGACCATCTCTGGATGAGATTGACATGTAGGGTGTGGATAACCTGGGACAGACCATCTCTGGATGAGATTGACGTAGCGTGTGGATAACCTGAGATAGACCATCTGTGGATGAGATTGACATGTAGGGTGTGGATAACCTGGCACTACCCATCTCTGGAGAAGATTCATATGTAGGGTGTGGTTAACCTGGGACAGACCATCTCTGGATGAGATTGACATGTAGGGTGTGGATAACCTGGGACAGACCATCTCTGGATGAGATTGACATGTAGGGTGTGGATAACCTGGGACAGACCATCTCTGGACGAGATTCATATGTAGGGTGTGGATAACCTGGGACAGACTATCTCTGGATGAGATTGACATGTAGGGTGTGGATAACCTGGGACAGACCATCTCTGGATGAGATTGACATGAAGGGTGTGGATAACCTGGGACAGACCATCTCTGGATGAGATTGACATGAAGGGTGTGGATAACCTGGGACAGACCATCTCTGGATGAGATTCATATGTAGGGTGTGGATAACCTGGGACACACCATCTCTGGATGAGATTCATATGTAGGGTGTGGATAACCTGGGACAGACCATCTCTGGATGAGATTGACATGTAGGATGTGGATAACCTGGGACAGAGCATCTCTTGATGAGATTCATATGTAGGGTGTGGATAACCTGGGACAGACCATCTCTGGATCAGATTGACATGTAGGGTGTGGATAACCTGGGACTACCCATCTCTGGATGAGATTCATATGTAGGGTGTGGATAACCTGGGACAGACCATCTCTGGATGAGATTGACGTAGGGTGTGGATAACCTGGGACAGACCATCTCTGGATGAGATTGATGTAGGGTGTGGATAACGTGGGACTGCCCATCTCTGGATGAGATTGACGTAGGCTGTGGATAACCTGGGACTGCCCATCTCTGGATGAGATTCAGATGTAGGGTCTGGATAACCTGGGACTGCCCATCACTGGATGAGATTGACGTAGGGAGTGGATAACCTGGGACAGACCATCTCTGGATGAGATTGACATGTAGGGTGTGGATAACCTGGGACAACCCATCTCTGGATGAGATTGACGTGTAGGGTATGGATAACCTGGGACAGACAATCTCTGGATGAGATTGACCTGTAGGGTGTGGTTAACCTGGGACTGCCCATCTCTGGATGAGATTCATATTTAAGGTGTGGATAACCTGGGACAGACCATATCTGGAGGAGATTCATATGTAGGGTGTGGATAACATGGGACTACCCATCTCTGGATGAGATTGACATGTAGGGTGTGGATAACCTGGGACAGACCATCTCTGGATGAGATTGACATGTAGGGTGTGGATAACCTGGGACTGCCATCTCTGAATGAGATTCATATTTACGGTGTGGATAACCTGGGACAGACCATCTCTGGATGAGATTGACATGTAGGGTGTGGATAAACTGGGACAGACCATCTCTGGATGAGATTGACGTAGGGTGTGGATAACATGGAACAGACCATCTCTGGATGAGATTGACATGTAGGGTGTGGATAACCTGGGACAGACCATCTCTTGATGAGATTGACATGTAGGGTGTGGATAACCTGGGACAGACCATCTCTGGATGAGATTGACATGTAGGGTGTGGATAACCTGGGACAGATCATCTCTGGATGAGATTGACATATAGGGTGTGGATAACCTGGGACAGACGATCTCTGGATGAGGTTGACATGTAGGGTGTGGATAACCTGGGACAGACCATCTCTG
Source organism: Hemitrygon akajei (assembly GCF_048418815.1). Taxonomy (NCBI): domain Eukaryota; kingdom Metazoa; phylum Chordata; class Chondrichthyes; order Myliobatiformes; family Dasyatidae; genus Hemitrygon; species Hemitrygon akajei. The sequence continues at coordinate 60,271,154 of NC_133148.1, read as the reverse complement.
GATGAGATTGACATGTTGGGTGTGGATAACCTGGGACAGACCATCTCTGGATGAGATTGACGTAGGGTGTGGATAACCTGGGACAGACCATCTCTGGATGAGATTGATGTAGGGTGTCGATAACGTGGGACTGCCCATCTCTGGATGAGATTGACGTAGGGTGTGGATAACCTGGGACTGCCCATCTCTGGATGAGATTCATATGTAGGGTGTGGATAACCTGGGACTGCCCATCACTGGATGAGATTGACGTAGGGAGTGGATAACCTGGGACAGACCATCTCTGGATGAGATTGACATGTAGGGTGTGGATAACATGGGACTACCCATCTCTGGATGAGATTCATATGTAGGGTGTGGATAACCTGGGACAGACCATCTCTGGATGAGATTGACATGTAGGGTGTGGTTAACCTGGGACTGCCCATCTCTGGATGAGATTCATATTTAAGGTGTGGATAACCTGGGACAGACCATATCTGGAGGAGATTCATATGTAGGGTGTGGATAACATGGGACTACCCATCTCTGGATGAGATTGACATGTAGGGTGTGGATAACCTGGGACAGACCATCTCTGGATGAGATTGACATGTAGGGTGTGGATAACCTGGGACTGCCATCTCTGAATGAGATTCATATTTACGGTGTGGATAACCTGGGACAGACCATCTCTGGATGAGATTGACATGTAGGGAGTGGATAAACTGGGACAGACCATCTCTGGATGAGATTGACGTAGGGTGTGGATAACATGGAACAGACCATCTCTGGATGAGATTGACATGTAGGGTGTGGATAACCTGGGACAGACCATCTCTGGATGAGATTGACATGTAGGGTGTGGATAACCTGGGACAGATCATCTCTGGATGAGATTGACATATAGGGTGTGGATAACCTGGGACAGACGATCTCTGGATGAGGTTGACATGTAGGGTGTGGATAACCTGGGACAGACCATCTCTGGATGAGATTGACATGTTGGGTGTGGATAACCTGGGACAGACCATCTCTGGATGAGATTGACGTAGGGTGTGGATAACCTGGGACAGACCATCTCTGGATGAGATTGATGTAGGGTGTCGATAACGTGGGACTGCCCATCTCTGGATGAGATTGACGTAGGGTGTGGATAACCTGGGACTGCCCATCTCTGGATGAGATTCATATGTAGGGTGTGGATAACCTGCGACTGCCCATCACTGGATGAGATTGACGTAGGGAGTGGATAACCTGGGACAGACCATCTCTGGATGAGATTGACATGTAGGGTGTGGATAACATGGGACTACCCATCTCTGGATGAGATTCATATGTAGGGTGTGGATAACCTGGGACAGACCATCTCTGGATGAGATTGACATGTAGGATGTGGATAACCTGGGACAGAGCATCTCTGGATGAGATTCATATGTAGGGTGTGGATAACCTGGGACTACCCATCTCTGGATGAGATTCATATGTAGGGTGTGGATAACCTGGGAAAGACCATCTCTGGATGAGATTGACGTAGGGTGTGGATAACCTGGGACAGACCATCTCTGGATGAGAGTCATGTAGGGTGTGGATAACGTGGGACTGCCCATCTCTGGATGAGATTGACGTAGGGTGTGGATAACCTGGGACTGCCCATCTCTGGATGAGATTCAGATGCAGGGTGTGGATAACCTGGGACTGCCCATCACTGGATGAGATTGACGTAGGGAGTGGATAACCTGGGACAGACCATCTCTGGATGAGATTGACATGTAGGGTGTGGATAACCTGGGACAGACGATCTCTGGGTGAGGTTGACATGTAGGGTGTGGATAACCTGGGACAGACCATCTCTGGATGAGATTGACATGTTGGGTGTGGATAACCTGGGACAGACCATCTCTGGATGAGATTGACCTGTAGGGTGTGGTTAACCTTGGACTGCCCATCTCTGGAAGAGATTCATATGTAAGGTGTGTATAACCTGGGACAGACCATCTCTGCAGGAGATTCATATGTAGGGTGTGGATAACATGGGACGACCCATCTCTGGATGAGATTCATATGTAGGGTGTGGATAACCTGCAACAGGCCATCTCTGGATGAGATTCATATGTAGGGTATGGATAACCTGGAACAGACCATCTCTGGATGAGATTCATATGTAGGGTGTGGATAACCTGGGACAGAGCATCTCTGGATGAGATTGACATGTAGGGTGTGGATAACCTGGGACTACCCATCTCTGGATGAGATTCATATGTAGGGTGTGGATAACCTGGGACAGACCATCTCTGGATGAGATTCATATGTAGGGTGTGGATAACCTGGGACAGACCATCTCTGGATGAGATTGACATGTAGTGTGTGGATAACCTGGGACAGCCAATCTCTGGATGAGATTGACGTAGGGTGTGGATAACCTGTGACAGACCATCTCTGGATGAGATTGACATGTAGGGTGTGGATAACCTGGGACTACCCATCTCTGGATGAGATTCATACGTAGGGTGTGGATAACCTGGGACAGACCATCTCTGGATGAGATTGACATGTAGGGTGTGGATAACCTGGGACAGACCATCTCTGGATGAGATTCATATGTAGGGTGTGGATAACCTGGGACAGACCATCTCTGGATGAGATTCATATGTAGGATGTGGACAACCTGGGACAGACCATCTCTGGATGAGATTGACGTGTAGGGTGTGGATAACCTGGGACAGACCATCTCTGGATGAGATTGACGTAGCGTGTGGATAACCTGAGACAGACCATCTGTGGATGAGATTGACATGTAGGGTGTGGATAACCTGGCACTACCCATCTCTGGAGAAGATTCATATGTAGCGTGTGGTTAACCTGGGACAGACCATCTCTGGATGAGATTGACATGTAGGGTGTGGATAACCTGGGACAGACCATCACTGGATGAAATTGACATGTATGGTGTGGATAAACTGGGACAGACCATCTCTGGATGAGATTGACGTAGGGTGTGGATAACATGGAACAGACCATCTCTGGATGAGATTGACATGTAGGGTGTGGATAACCTGGGACAGACCATCTCTTGATGAGATTGACATGTAGGGTGTGGATAACCTGGGACAGACCATCTCTGGATGAGATTGACATGTAGGGTGTGGATAACCTGGGACAGATCATCTCTGGATGAGATTGACATATAGGGTGTGGATAACCTGGGACAGACGATCTCTGGATGAGGTTGACATGTAGGGTGTGGATAACCTGGGACAGACCATCTCTGGATGAGATTGACATGTTGGGTGTGGATAACCTGGGACAGACCATCTCTGGATGAGATTGACGTAGGGTGTGGATAACCTGGGACAGACCATCTCTGGATGAGATTGATGTAGGGTGTCGATAACGTGGGACTGCCCATCTCTGGATGAGATTGACGTAGGGTGTGGATAACCTGGGACTGCCCATCTCTGGATGAGATTCATATGTAGGGTGTGGATAACCTGCGACTGCCCATCACTGGATGAGATTGACGTAGGGAGTGGATAACCTGGGACAGACCATCTCTGGATGAGATTGACATGTAGGGTGTGGATAACATGGGACTACCATCTCTGGATGAGATTCATATGTAGGGTGTGGATAACCTGGGACAGACCATATCTGGAGGAGATTCATATGTAGGGTGTGGATAACATGGGACTACCCATCTCTGGATGAGATTGACATGTAGGGTGTGGATAACCTGGGACAGACCATCTCTGGATGAGATTGACATGTAGGGTGTGGATAACCTGGGACTGCCATCTCTGAATGAGATTCATATGTACGGTGTGGATAACCTGGGACAGACCATCTCTGGATGAGATTGACATGTAGGGAGTGGATAAACTGGGACAGACCATCTCTGGATGAGATTGACGTAGGGTGTGGATAACATGGAACAGACCATCTCTGGATGAGATTGACATGTAGGGTGTGGATAACCTGGGACAGACCATCTCTGGATGAGATTGACATGTAGGGTGTGGATAACCTGGGACAGATCATCTCTGGATGAGATTGACATATAGGGTGTGGATAACCTGGGACAGACGATCTCTGGATGAGGTTGACATGTAGGGTGTGGATAACCTGGGACAGACCATCTCTGGATGAGATTGACATGTTGGGTGTGGATAACCTGGGACAGACCATCTCTGGATGAGATTGACGTAGGGTGTGGATAACCTGGGACAGACCATCTCTGGATGAGATTGATGTAGGGTGTCGATAACGTGGGACTGCCCATCTCTGGATGAGATTGACGTAGGGTGTGGATAACCTGGGACTGCCCATCTCTGGATGAGATTCATATGTAGGGTGTGGATAACCTGCGACTGCCCATCACTGGATGAGATTGACGTAGGGAGTGGATAACCTGGGACAGACCATCTCTGGATGAGATTGACATGTAGGGTGTGGATAACATGGGACTACCCATCTCTGGATGAGATTCATATGTAGGGTGTGGATAACCTGGGACAGACCATCTCTGGATGAGATTGACATGTAGGATGTGGATAACCTGGGACAGAGCATCTCTGGATGAGATTCATATGTAGGGTGTGGATAACCTGGGACTACCCATCTCTGGATGAGATTCATATGTAGGGTGTGGATAACCTGGGAAAGACCATCTCTGGATGAGATTGACGTAGGGTGTGGATAACCTGGGACAGACCATCTCTGGATGAGAGTCATGTAGGGTGTGGATAACGTGGGACTGCCCATCTCTGGATGAGATTGACGTAGGGTGTGGATAACCTGGGACTGCCCATCTCTGGATGAGATTCAGATGCAGGGTGTGGATAACCTGGGACTGCCCATCACTGGATGAGATTGACGTAGGGAGTGGATAACCTGGGACAGACCATCTCTGGATGAGATTGACATGTAGGGTGTGGATAACCTGGGACAGACGATCTCTGGGTGAGGTTGACATGTAGGGTGTGGATAACCTGGGACAGACCATCTCTGGATGAGATTGACATGTTGGGTGTGGATAACCTGGGACAGACCATCTCTGGATGAGATTGACCTGTAGGGTGTGGTTAACCTTGGACTGCCCATCTCTGGAAGAGATTCATATGTAAGGTGTGTATAACCTGGGACAGACCATCTCTGCACGAGATTCATATGTAGGGTGTGGATAACATGGGACTACCCATCTCTGGATGAGATTCATATGTAGGGTGTGGATAACCTGCAACAGGCCATCTCTGGATGAGATTCATATGTAGGGTATGGATAACCTGGAACAGACCATCTCTGGATGAGATTCATATGTAGGGTGTGGATAACCTGGGACAGAGCATCTCTGGATGAGATTGACATGTAGGGTGTGGATAACCTGGGACTACCCATCTCTGGATGAGATTCATATGTAGGGTGTGGATAACCTGGGACAGACCATCTCTGGATGAGATTCATATGTAGGGTGTGGATAACCTGGGACAGACCATCTCTGGATGAGATTGACATGTAGTGTGTGGATAACCTGGGACAGCCAATCTCTGGATGAGATTGACGTAGGGTGTGGATAACCTGTGACAGACCATCTCTGGATGAGATTGACATGTAGGGTGTGGATAACCTGGGACTACCCATCTCTGGATGAGATTCATACGTAGGGTGTGGATAACCTGGGACAGACCATCTCTGGATGAGATTGACATGTAGGGTGTGGATAACCTGGGACAGACCATCTCTGGATGAGATTCATATGTAGGGTGTGGATAACCTGGGACAGACCATCTCTGGATGAGATTCATATGTAGGATGTGGACAACCTGGGACAGACCATCTCTGGATGAGATTGACGTGTAGGGTGTGGATAACCTGGGACAGACCATCTCTGGATGAGATTGACGTAGCGTGTGGATAACCTGAGACAGACCATCTGTGGATGAGATTGACATGTAGGGTGTGGATAACCTGGCACTACCCATCTCTGGAGAAGATTCATATGTAGCGTGTGGTTAACCTGGGACAGACCATCTCTGGATGAGATTGACATGTAGGGTGTGGATAACCTGGGACAGACCATCTCTGGATGAGATTGACATGTAGGGTGTGGATAAACTGGGACAGACCATCTCTGGATGAGATTGACGTAGGGTGTGGATAACATGGAACAGACCATCTCTGGATGAGATTGACATGTAGGGTGTGGATAACCTGGGACAGACCATCTCTTGATGAGATTGACATGTAGGGTGTGGATAACCTGGGACAGACCATCTCTGGATGAGATTGACATGTAGGGTGTGGATAACCTGGGACAGATCATCTCTGGATGAGATTGACATATAGGGTGTGGATAACCTGGGACAGACGATCTCTGGATGAGGTTGACATGTAGGGTGTGGATAACCTGGGACAGACCATCTCTGGATGAGATTGACATGTTGGGTGTGGATAACCTGGGACAGACCATCTCTGGATGAGATTGACGTAGGGTGTGGATAACCTGGGACAGACCATCTCTGGATGAGATTGATGTAGGGTGTCGATAACGTGGGACTGACCATCTCTGGATGAGATTGACGTAGGGTGTGGATAACCTGGGACTGCCCATCTCTGGATGAGATTCATATGTAGGGTGTGGATAACCTGCGACTGCCCATCACTGGATGAGATTGACGTAGGGAGTGGATAACCTGGGACAGACCATCTCTGGATGAGATTGACATGTAGGGTGTGGATAACATGGGACTACCCATCTCTGGATGAGATTCATATGTAGGGTGTGGATAACCTGGGACAGACCATCTCTGGATGAGATTGACATGTAGGGTGTGGTTAACCTGGGACTGCCCATCTCTGGATGAGATTCATATTTAAGGTGTGGATAACCTGGGACAGACCATATCTGGAGGAGATTCATATGTAGGGTGTGGATAACATGGGACTACCCATCTCTGGATGAGATTGACATGTAGGGTGTGGATAACCTGGGACAGACCATCTCTGGATGAGATTGACATGTAGGGTGTGGATAACCTGGGACTGCCATCTCTGAATGAGATTCATATGTACGGTGTGGATAACCTGGGACAGACCATCTCTGGATGAGATTGACATGTAGGGAGTGGATAAACTGGGACAGACCATCTCTGGATGAGATTGACGTAGGGTGTGGATAACATGGAACAGACCATCTCTGGATGAGATTGACATGTAGGGTGTGGATAACCTGGGACAGACCATCTCTGGATGAGATTGACATGTAGGGTGTGGATAACCTGGGACAGATCATCTCTGGATGAGATTGACATATAGGGTGTGGATAACCTGGGACAGACGATCTCTGGATGAGGTTGACATGTAGGGTGTGGATAACCTGGGACAGACCATCTCTGGATGAGATTGACATGTTGGGTGTGGATAACCTGGGACAGACCATCTCTGGATGAGATTGACGTAGGGTGTGGATAACCTGGGACAGACCATCTCTGGATGAGATTGATGTAGGGTGTCGATAACGTGGGACTGCCCATCTCTGGATGAGATTGACGTAGGGTGTGGATAACCTGGGACTGCCCATCTCTGGATGAGATTCATATGTAGGGTGTGGATAACCTGCGACTGCCCATCACTGGATGAGATTGACGTAGGGAGTGGATAACCTGGGACAGACCATCTCTGGATGAGATTGACATGTAGGGTGTGGATAACATGGGACTACCCATCTCTGGATGAGATTCATATGTAGGGTGTGGATAACCTGGGACAGACCATCTCTGGATGAGATTGACATGTAGGATGTGGATAACCTGGGACAGAGCATCTCTGGATGAGATTCATATGTAGGGTGTGGATAACCTGGGACTACCCATCTCTGGATGAGATTCATATGTAGGGTGTGGATAACCTGGGAAAGACCATCTCTGGATGAGATTGACGTAGGGTGTGGATAACCTGGGACAGACCATCTCTGGATGAGAGTCATGTAGGGTGTGGATAACGTGGGACTGCCCATCTCTGGATGAGATTGACGTAGGGTGTGGATAACCTGGGACTGCCCATCTCTGGATGAGATTCAGATGCAGGGTGTGGATAACCTGGGACTGCCCATCACTGGATGAGATTGACGTAGGGAGTGGATAACCTGGGACAGACCATCTCTGGATGAGATTGACATGTAGGGTGTGGATAACCTGGGACAGACGATCTCTGGGTGAGGTTGACATGTAGGGTGTGGATAACCTGGGACAGACCATCTCTGGATGAGATTGACATGTTGGGTGTGGATAACCTGGGACAGACCATCTCTGGATGAGATTGACCTGTAGGGTGTGGTTAACCTTGGACTGCCCATCTCTGGAAGAGATTCATATGTAAGGTGTGTATAACCTGGGACAGACCATCTCTGCAGGAGATTCATATGTAGGGTGTGGATAACATGGGACTACCCATCTCTGGATGAGATTCATATGTAGGGTGTGGATAACCTGCAACAGGCCATCTCTGGATGAGATTCATATGTAGGGTATGGATAACCTGGAACAGACCATCTCTGGATGAGATTCATATGTAGGGTGTGGATAACCTGGGACAGAGCATCTCTGGATGAGATTGACATGTAGGGTGTGGATAACCTGGGACTACCCATCTCTGGATGAGATTCATATGTAGGGTGTGGATAACCTGGGACAGACCATCTCTGGATGAGATTCATATGTAGGGTGTGGATAACCTGGGACAGACCATCTCTGGATGAGATTGACATGTAGTGTGTGGATAACCTGGGACAGCCAATCTCTGGATGAGATTGACGTAGGGTGTGGATAACCTGTGACAGACCATCTCTGGATGAGATTGACATGTAGGGTGTGGATAACCTGGGACTACCCATCTCTGGATGAGATTCATACGTAGGGTGTGGATAACCTGGGACAGACCATCTCTGGATGAGATTGACATGTAGGGTGTGGATAACCTGGGACAGACCATCTCTGGATGAGATTCATATGTAGGGTGTGGATAACCTGGGACAGACCATCTCTGGATGAGATTCATATGTAGGATGTGGACAACCTGGGACAGACCATCTCTGGATGAGATTGACGTGTAGGGTGTGGATAACCTGGGACAGACCATCTCTGGATGAGATTGACGTAGCGTGTGGATAACCTGAGACAGACCATCTGTGGATGAGATTGACATGTAGGGTGTGGATAACCTGGCACTACCCATCTCTGGAGAAGATTCATATGTAGCGTGTGGTTAACCTGGGACAGACCATCTCTGGATGAGATTGACATGTAGGGTGTGGATAACCTGGGACAGACCATCTCTGGATGAGATTGACATGTAGGGTGTGGATAACCTGGGACAGACCATCTCTGGACGAGATTCATATGTAGGGTGTGGATAACCTGGGACAGACTATCTCTGGATGAGATTGACATGTAGGGTGTGGATAACCTGGGACAGACCATCTCTGGATGAGATTGACATGAAGGGTGTGGATAACCTGGGACAGACCATCTCTGGATGAGATTGACATGAAGGGTGTGGATAACCTGGGACAGACCATCTCTGGATGAGATTCATATGTAGGGTGTGGATAACCTGGGACACACCATCTCTGGATGAGATTCATATGTAGGGTGTGGATAACCTGGGACAGACCATCTCTGGATGAGATTGACATGTAGGATGTGGATAACCTGGGACAGAGCATCTCTTGATGAGATTCATATGTAGGGTGTGGATAACCTGGGACAGACCATCTCTGGATGAGATTGACATGTAGGGTGTGGATAACCTGGGACTACCCATCTCTGGATGAGATTCATATGTAGGGTGTGGATAACCTGGGACAGACCATCTCTGGATGAGATTGACGTAGGTTGTGGATAACCTGGGACAGACCATCTCTGGATGAGATTGATGTAGGGTGTGGATAACGTGGGACTGCCCATCTCTGGATGAGATTGACGTAGGGTGTGGATAACCTGAGACTGCCCATCTCTGGATGAGATTCAGATGTAGGGTCTGGATAACCTGGGACTGCCCATCACTGGATGAGATTGACGTAGGGAGTGGATAACCTGGGACAGACCATCTCTGGATGAGATTGACATGTAGGGTGTGGATAACCTGGGACAACCCATCTCTGGATGAGATTGACGTGTAGGGTATGGATAACCTGGGACAGACAATCTCTGGATGAGATTGACCTGTAGGGTGTGGTTAACCTGGGACTGCCCATCTCTGGATGAGATTCATATTTAAGGTGTGGATAACCTGGGACAGACCATATCTGGAGGAGATTCATATGTAGGGTGTGGATAACTTGGGACTACCCATCTCTGGATGAGATTGACATGTAGGGTGTGGATAACCTGGGACAGACCATCTCTGGATGAGATTGACATGTAGGGTGTGGATAACCTGGGACTGCCATCTCTGAATGAGATTCATATGTACGGTGTGGATAACCTGGGACAGACCATCTCTGGATGAGATTGACATGTAGGGAGTGGATAAACTGGGACAGACCATCTCTGGATGAGATTGACGTAGGGTGTGGATAACATGGAACAGACCATCTCTGGATGAGGTTGACATGTAGGGTGTGGATAACCTGGGACAGACGATCTCTGGATGAGGTTGACATGTAGGGTGTGGATAACCTGGGACAGACCATCTCTGGATGAGATTGACATGTTGGGTGTGGATAACCTGGGACAGACCATCTCTGGATGAGATTGACGTAGGGTGTGGATAACCTGGGACAGACCATCTCTGGATGAGATTGATGTAGGGTGTCGATAACGTGGGACTGCCCATCTCTGGATGAGATTGACGTAGGGTGTGGATAACCTGGGACTGCCCATCTCTGGATGAGATTCATATGTAGGGTGTGGATAACCTGCGACTGCCCATCACTGGATGAGATTGACGTAGGGAGTGGATAACCTGGGACAGACCATCTCTGGATGAGATTGACATGTAGGGTGAGGATAACATGGGACTACCCATCTCTGGATGAGATTCATATGTAGGGTGTGGATAACCTGGGACAGACCATCTCTGGATGAGATTGACATGTAGGATGTGGATAACCTGGGACATAGCATCTCTGGATGAGATTCATATGTAGGGTGTGGATAACCTGGGACTACCCATCTCTGGATGAGATTCATATGTAGGGTGTGGATAACCTGGGACAGACCATCTCTGGATGAGATTGACGTAGGGTGTGGATAACCTGGGACAGAACATCTCTGGATGAGAGTCATGTAGGGTGTGGATAACGTGGGACTGCCCATCTCTGGATGAGATTGACGTAGGGTGTGGATAACCTGGGACTGCCCATCTCTGGATGAGATTCAGATGCAGGGTGTGGATAACCTGGGACTGCCCATCACTGGATGAGATTGACGTAGGGAGTGGATAACCTGGGACAGACCATCTCTGGATGAGATTGGCATGTAGGGTGTGGATAACCTGGGACAACCCATCTCTGGATGAGATTGACGTGTAGGGTGTGGATAACCTGGGACAGACAATCTCTGGATGAGATTGACCTGTAGGGTGTGGTTAACCTGGGACTGCCCATCTCTGGATGAGATTCATATTTAAGGTGTGGATAACCTGGGACAGACCATATCTGGAGGAGATTCATATGTAGGGTGTGGATAACATGGGACTACCCATCTCTGGATGAGATTCATATGTAGGGTGTGGATAACCTGCGACAGACCATCTCTGGATGAGATTCATATGTAGGGTGTGGATAACCTGGGACAGACCATCTCTGGATGAGATTCATATGTAGGGTGTGGATAACCTGGGACAGACCATCTCTGGATGAGATTGACATGTAGGGTGTGGATAACCTGGGACAGAACATCTCTGGATGAGATTGACATGTAGGGTGTGGATAACCTGGGACTGCCATCTCTGGATGAGATTCATATGTACGGTGTGGATAACCTGGGACAGATCATCTCTGGATGAGATTGACATATAGGGTGTGGATAACCTGGGACAGACGATCTCTGGATGAGGTTGACATGTAGGGTGTGGATAACCTGGGACAGACCATCTCTGGATGAGATTGACGTAGGGTGTGGATAACCTGGGACAGACCATCTCTGGATGAGATTGATGTAGGGTGTGGATAACGTGGGACTGCCCATCTCTGGATGAGATTGACGTAGGGTGTGGATAACCTGGGACTGCCCATCTCTGGATGAGATTCATATGTAGGGTGTGGATAACCTGGGACTGCCCATCACTGGATGAGATTGACGTAGGGAGTGGATAACCTGGGACAGACCATCTCTGGATGAGATTGACATGTAGGGTGTGGATAACCTGGGACAACCCATCTCTGGATGAGATTGACGTGTAGGGTGTGGATAACCTGGGACAGACAATCTCTGGATGAGATTGACCTGTAGGGTGTGGTTAACCTTGGACTGCCCATCTCTGGAAGAGATTCATATGTAAGGTGTGTATAACCTGGGACAGACCATCTCTGGAGGAGATTCATATGTAGGGTGTGGATAACAGGGGACTACCCATCTCTGGATGAGATTCATATGTAGGGTGTGGATAACCTGCAACAGGCCATCTCTGGATGAGATTCATATGTAGGGTGTGGATAACCTGGGACAGACCATCTCTGGATGAGATTCATATGTAGGGTGTGGATAACCTGGGACAGAGCATCTCTGGATGAGATTGACATGTAGGGTGTGGATAACCTGGGACTACCCATCTCTGGATGAGATTCATATGTAGGGTGTGGATAACCTGGGACAGACCATCTCTGGATGAGATTCATATGTAGGGTGTGGATAACCTGGGACAGACCATCTCTGGATGAGATTGACATGTAGTGTGTGGATAACCTGGGACAGCCAATCTCTGGATGAGATTGACGTAGGGAGTGGATAACCTGTGACAGACCATCTCTGGATGAGATTGACATGTAGGGTGTGGATAACCTGGGACAGACCATCTCTGGATGAGATTGACGTAGCGTGTGGATAACCTGAGATAGACCATCTGTGGATGAGATTGACATGTAGGGTGTGGATAACCTGGCACTACCCATCTCTGGAGAAGATTCATATGTAGGGTGTGGTTAACCTGGGACAGACCATCTCTGGATGAGATTGAAATGTAGGGTGTGGATAACCTGGGACAGACCATCTCTGGATGAGATTGACATGTAGGGTGTGGATAACCTGGGACAGACCATCTCTGGACGAGATTCATATGTAGGGTGTGGATAACCTGGGACAGACTATCTCTGGATGAGATTGACATGTAGGGTGTGGATAACCTGGGACAGACCATCTCTGGATGAGATTGACATGAAGGGTGTGGATAACCTGGGACAGACCATTTCTGGATGAGATTGACATGAAGGGTGTGGATAACCTGGGACAGACCATCTCTGGATGAGATTCATATGTAGGGTGTGGATAACCTGGGACACACCATCTCTGGATGAGATTCATATGTAGGGTGTGGATAACCTGGGACAGACCATCTCTGGATGAGATTGACATGTAGGATGTGGATAACCTGGGACAGAGCATTTCTTGATGAGATTCATATGTAGGGTGTGGATAACCTGGGACAGACCATCTCTGGATCAGATTGACATGTAGGGTGTGGATAACCTGGGACTACCCATCTCTGGATGAGATTCATATGTAGGGTGTGGATAACCTGGGACAGACCATCTCTGGATGAGATTGACGTAGGGTGTGGATAACCTGGGACAGACCAACTCTGGATGAGATTGATGTAGGGTGTGGATAACGTGGGACTGCCCATCTCTGGATGAGATTGACGTAGGCTGTGGATAACCTGGGACTGCCCATCTCTGGATGAGATTCAGATGTAGGGTCTGGATAACCTGGGACTGCCCATCACTGGATGAGATTGACGTAGGGAGTGGATAACCTGGGACAGACCATCTCTGGATGAGATTGACATGTAGGGTGTGGATAACCTGGGACAACCCATCTCTGGATGAGATTGACGTGTAGGGTATGGATAACCTGGGACAGACAATCTCTGGATGAGATTGACCTGTAGGGTGTGGTTAACCTGGGACTGCCCATCTCTGGATGAGATTCATATTTAAGGTGTGGATAACCTGGGACAGACCATATCTGGAGGAGATTCATATGTAGGGTGTGGATAACATGGGACTACCCATCTCTGGATGAGATTGACATGTAGGGTGTGGATAACCTGGGACAGACCATCTCTGGATGAGATTGACATGTAGGGTGTGGATAACCTGGGACTGCCATCTCTGAATGAGATTCATATGTACGGTGTGGATAACCTGGGACAGACCATCTCTGGATGAGATTGACATGTAGGGTGTGGATAAACTGGGACAGACCATCTCTGGATGAGATTGACGTAGGGTGTGGATAACATGGAACAGACCATCTCTGGATGAGATTGACATGTAGGGTGTGGATAACCTGGGACAGACCATCTCTTGATGAGATTGACATGTAGGGTGTGGATAACCTGGGACAGACCATCTCTGGATGAGATTGACATGTAGGGTGTGGATAACCTGGGACAGATCATCTCTGGATGAGATTGACATATAGGGTGTGGATAACCTGGGACAGACGATCTCTGGATGAGGTTGACATGTAGGGTGTGGATAACCTGGGACAGACCATCTCTGGATGAGATTGACATGTTGGGTGTGGATAACCTGGGACAGACCATCTCTGGATGAGATTGACGTAGGGTGTGGATAACCTGGGACAGACCATCTCTGGATGAGATTGATGTAGGGTGTCGATAACGTGGGACTGCCCATCTCTGGATGAGATTGACGTAGGGTGTGGATAACCTGGGACTGCCCATCTCTGGATGAGATTCATATGTAGGGTGTGGATAACCTGCGACTGCCCATCACTGGATGAGATTGACGTAGGGAGTGGATAACCTGGGACAGACCATCTCTGGATGAGATTGACATGTAGGGTGTGGATAACATGGGACTACCCATCTCTGGATGAGATACATATGTAGGGTGTGGATAACCTGCAACAGGCCATCTCTGGATGAGATTCATATGTAGGGTGTGGATAACCTGGGATAGACCATCTCTGGATGAGATTCATATGTAGGGTGTGGATAACCTGGGACAGAGCATCTCTGGATGAGATTGACATGTAGGGTGTGGATAACCTGGGACAGACCATCTCTGGATGAGATTGACATGTAGGGTGTGGATAACCTGGGACTGCCATCTCTGAATAAGATTCATATGTACGGTGTGGATAACCTGGGACAGACCATCTCTGGATGAGATTGACATGTAGGGTGTGGATAAACTGGGACAGACCATCTCTGGATGAGATTGACGTAGGGTGTGGATAACCTGGGACAGACCATCTCTGGATGAGATTGACATGTAGGGTGTGGATAACCTGGGACAGACCATCTCTGGATGAGATTGACATGTAGGGTGTGGATAACCTGGGACAGACCATCTCTGGATGAGATTGACATGTAGGGTGTGGATAACCTGGGACAGATAATCTCTGGATGAGATTGACATGTAGGGTGTGGATAACCTGGGACAGACCATCTCTGGATGAGATTCATATGTAGGGTGTGGATAACCTGGGACAGACCATCTCTGGATGAGATTCATATGTAGGGTGTGGATAACCTGGGACAGACCATCTCTGGATGAGATTGACATGTAGTGTGTGGATAACCTGGGACAGCCAATCTCTGGATGAGATTGACGTAGGGTGTGGATAACCTGTGACAGACCATCTCTGGATGAGATTGACATGTAGGGTGTGGATAACCTGGGACTACCCATCTCTGGATGAGATTCATACGTAGGGTGTGGATAACCTGGGACAGACCATCTCTGGATGAGATTGACATGTAGGGTGTGGATAACCTGGGACAGACCATCTCTGGATGAGATTGACGTGTAGGGTATGGATAACCTGGGACAGACAATCTCTGGATGAGATTGACCTGTAGGGTGTGGTTAACCTGGGACTGCCCATCTCTGGATGAGATTCATATTTAAGGTGTGGATAACCTGGGACAGACCATATCTGGAGGAGATTCATATGTAGGGTGTGGATAACCTGGGACAGACCATCTCTGGATGAGATTGACATGTAGGGTGTGGATAACCTGGGACAGACCATCTCTTGATGAGATTGACATGTAGGGTGTGGATAACCTGGGACAGACCATCTCTGGATGAGATTGACATGTAGGGTGTGGATAACCTGGGACAGATCATCTCTGGATGAGATTGACATATAGGGTGTGGATAACCTGGGACAGACCATCTCTGGATGAGATTGACATGAAGGGTGTGGATAATCTGGGACAGACCATCTCTGGATGAGATTCATATGTAGGGTGTGGATAACCTGGGACAGACCATCTCTGGATGAGATTCATATGTAGGATGTGGACAACCTGGGACAGACAATCTCTGGGTGAGATTGACATGTAGGGTGTGGATAACTTGGGACAGACCATCTCTGGATGAGATTGACGTAGGGTGTGGATAACCTGAGACAGACCATCTCTGGATGAGATTGACATGTAGGGTGTGGATAACCTGGGACTACCCATCTCTGGAGAAGATTCATATGTAGGGTGTGGATAACCTGGGACAGACCATCTCTGGATGAGATTGACAGGTAGGGTGTGGATAACCTGGGACAGACCATCTCTGGATGAGATTGACATGTAGGGTGTGGATAACCTGGGACAGACCATCTCTGGATGAGATTCATATGTAGGGTGTGGATAACCTGGGACAGACCATCTCTGGATGAGATTCATATGTAGGGTGTGGATAACCTGGGACAGACCATCTCTGGATGAGATTGACATGAAGGGCGTGGATAACCTGGGACAGACCATCTCTGGATGAGATTGACATGTAGGGTGTGGATAACCTGGGAAAGACCATCTCTGGATGAGATTCATATGTAGGGTGTGGATAACCTGGGACAGACCATCTCTGGATGAGATTCATATGTAGGGTGTGGATAACCTGGGACAGACCACCTCTGGATGAGATTGACATGAAGGGTGTGGATAACCTGGGACAGACCATCTCTGGATGAGATTCATATGTAGGGTGTGGATAACCTGGGACAGACCATCTCTGGATGAGATTCATATGTAGGATGTGGACAACCTGGGACAGACAATCTCTGGGTGAGATTGACATGTAGGGTGTGGATAACATGGGACAGACCATCTCTGGATGAGATTGACGTAGGGTGTGGATAACCTGAGACAGACCATCTCTGGATGAGATTGACATGTAGGGTGTGGATAACCTGGGACTACCCATCTCTGGAGAAGATTCATATGTAGGGTGTGGATAACCTGGGACAGACCATCTCTGGATGAGATTGACAGGTAGGGTGTGGATAACCTGGGACAGACCATCTCTGGATGAGATTGACATGTAGGGTGCGGTTAACCTGGGACAGACCATCTCTGGATGAGATTCATATGTTGGGTGTGGATAACCTGGGACAGACCATCTCTGGATGAGATTCATATGTAGGGTGTGGATAACCTGGGACAGACCATCTCTGGATGAGATTGACATGAAGGGTGTGGATAACCTGGGACAGACCATATCTGGATGAGATTGACATGTAGGGTGTGGATAACCTGGGACAGACCATCTCTGGATGAGATTCATATGTAGGGTGTGGATAACCTGGGACAGACCATCTCTGGATGAGATTCATATGTAGGGTGTGGATAACCTGGGACAGACCATCTCTGGATGAGACTGACAAGAAGGGTGTGGATAACCTGGGACAGACCATCTCTGGATGAGATTCATATGTAGGGTGTGGATAACCTGGGACAGACCATCTCTGGATGAGATTCATATGTACGGTGTGGATAACCTGGGACAGACCATCTCTGGATGAGATTGACATGTAGGATGTGGATAACCTGGGACAGAGCATCTCTGGATGAGATTCATATGTAGGGTGTGGATAACCTGTGACAGACCATCTCTGGATGAGATTGACATGTAGGGTGTGGATAACCTGGGACTACCCATCTCTGGATGAGATTCATATGTAGGGTGTGGATAACCTGGGACAGACCATCTCTGGATGAGATTGACGTAGGGTGTGGATAACCTGGGACAGAACATCTCTGGATGAGATTGATGTAGGGGGTGGATAATGTGGGACTGCCCATCTCTGGATGAGATTGACGTAGGGTGTGGATAACCTGGGACTGCCCATCTCTGGATGAGATTCATATGTAGGGTGTGGATAACCTGGGACTGCCCATTACTGGATGAGATTGACGTAGGGAGTGGATAACCTGGGACAGACCATCTCTGGATGAGATTGACATGTAGGGTGTGGATAACCTGGGACAACCCATCTCTGGATGAGATTGACGTGTAGGGTGTGGATAACCTGGGACAGACAATCTCTGGATGAGATTGACCTGTAGGGTGTGGATAACCTGGGACTGCCATTTCTGAATGAGATTCATATGTACGGTGTGGATAACCTGGGACAGACCATCTCTGGATGAGATTGACATGTAGGGTGTGGATAAACTGGGACAGACCATCTCTGGATGAGATTGACGTAGGGTGTGGATAACCTGGGACAGACCATCTCTGGATGAGATTGACATGTAGGGTGTGGATAACCTGGGACTGCCCATCTCTGGATGAGATTCATATGTAGGGTGTGGATAACCTGGGACTGCCCATCACTGGATGAGATTGACGTAGGGAGTGGATAACCTGGGACAGACCATCTCTGGATGAGATTGACATGTAGGGTGTGGATAACCTGGGACAACCCATCTCTGGATGAGATTGACGTGTAGGGTGTGGATAACCTGGGACAGACAATCTCTGGATGAGATTGACATGTAGGGTGTGGATAACCTGGGACTACCCATCTCTGGAGAAGATTCATATGTAGGGTGTGGATAACCTGGGACAGACCATCTCTGGATGAGATTGACAGGTAGGGTGTGGATAACCTGGGACAGACCATCTCTGGATGAGATTGACATGTAGGGTGTGGATAACCTGGGACAGACCATCTCTGGATGAGATTCATATGTAGGGTGTGGATAACCTGGGACAGACCATCTCTGGATGAGATTCATATGTAGGGTGTGGATAACCTGGGACAGACCATCTCTGGATGAGATTGACATGAAGGGCGTGGATAACCTGGGACAGACCATCTCTGGATGAGATTGACATGTAGGGTGTGGATAACCTGGGAAAGACCATCTCTGGATGAGATTCATATGTAGGGTGTGGATAACCTGGGACAGACCATCTCTGGATGAGATTCATATGTAGGGTGTGGATAACCTGGGACAGACCACCTCTGGATGAGATTGACATGAAGGGTGTGGATAACCTGGGACAGACCATCTCTGGATGAGATTCATATGTAGGGTGTGGATAACCTGGGACAGACCATCTCTGGATGAGATTCATATGTAGGATGTGGACAACCTGGGACAGACAATCTCTGGGTGAGATTGACATGTAGGGTGTGGATAACATGGGACAGACCATCTCTGGATGAGATTGACGTAGGGTGTGGATAACCTGAGACAGACCATCTCTGGATGAGATTGACATGTAGGGTGTGGATAACCTGGGACTACCCATCTCTGGAGAAGATTCATATGTAGGGTGTGGATAACCTGGGACAGACCATCTCTGGATGAGATTGACAGGTAGGGTGTGGATAACCTGGGACAGACCATCTCTGGATGAGATTGACATGTAGGGTGCGGTTAACCTGGGACAGACCATCTCTGGATGAGATTCATATGTTGGGTGTGGATAACCTGGGACAGACCATCTCTGGATGAGATTCATATGTAGGGTGTGGATAACCTGGGACAGACCATCTCTGGATGAGATTGACATGAAGGGTGTGGATAACCTGGGACAGACCATATCTGGATGAGATTGACATGTAGGGTGTGGATAACCTGGGACAGACCATCTCTGGATGAGATTCATATGTAGGGTGTGGATAACCTGGGACAGACCATCTCTGGATGAGATTCATATGTAGGGTGTGGATAACCTGGGACAGACCATCTCTGGATGAGACTGACAAGAAGGGTGTGGATAACCTGGGACAGACCATCTCTGGATGAGATTCATATGTAGGGTGTGGATAACCTGGGACAGACCATCTCTGGATGAGATTCATATGTACGGTGTGGATAACCTGGGACAGACCATCTCTGGATGAGATTGACATGTAGGATGTGGATAACCTGGGACAGAGCATCTCTGGATGAGATTCATATGTAGGGTGTGGATAACCTGTGACAGACCATCTCTGGATGAGATTGACATGTAGGGTGTGGATAACCTGGGACTACCCATCTCTGGATGAGATTCATATGTAGGGTGTGGATAACCTGGGACAGACCATCTCTGGATGAGATTGACGTAGGGTGTGGATAACCTGGGACAGAACATCTCTGGATGAGATTGATGTAGGGGGTGGATAATGTGGGACTGCCCATCTCTGGATGAGATTGACGTAGGGTGTGGATAACCTGGGACTGCCCATCTCTGGATGAGATTCATATGTAGGGTGTGGATAACCTGGGACTGCCCATTACTGGATGAGATTGACGTAGGGAGTGGATAACCTGGGACAGACCATCTCTGGATGAGATTGACATGTAGGGTGTGGATAACCTGGGACAACCCATCTCTGGATGAGATTGACGTGTAGGGTGTGGATAACCTGGGACAGACAATCTCTGGATGAGATTGACCTGTAGGGTGTGGATAACCTGGGACTGCCATTTCTGAATGAGATTCATATGTACGGTGTGGATAACCTGGGACAGACCATCTCTGGATGAGATTGACATGTAGGGTGTGGATAAACTGGGACAGACCATCTCTGGATGAGATTGACGTAGGGTGTGGATAACCTGGGACAGACCATCTCTGGATGAGATTGACATGTAGGGTGTGGATAACCTGGGACTGCCCATCTCTGGATGAGATTCATATGTAGGGTGTGGATAACCTGGGACTGCCCATCACTGGATGAGATTGACGTAGGGAGTGGATAACCTGGGACAGACCATCTCTGGATGAGATTGACATGTAGGGTGTGGATAACCTGGGACAACCCATCTCTGGATGAGATTGACGTGTAGGGTGTGGATAACCTGGGACAGACAATCTCTGGATGAGATTGACCTGTAGGGTGTGGTTAACCTGGGACTGCCCATCTCTGGATGAGATTCATATGTAAGGTGTGGATAACCTGGGACAGACCCTCTCTGGAGGAGTTTCATATGTAGGGTGTGGATAACATGGGACAACCCATCTCTGGATGAGATTCATATGTAGGGTGTGGATAACCTGCGACAGACAATCTCTGGATGAGATTCATATGTAGGGTGTGGATAACCTGGGACAGACCATCTCTGGATGAGATTCATATGTAGGGTGTGGATAACCTGGGACAGACCATCTCTGGATGAGATTGACATGTAGGGTGTGGATAACCTGGGACAGACCATCTCTGGATGAGATTGACATGTAGGGTGTGGATAACCTGGGACTGCCATTTCTGAATGAGATTCATATGTAGGGTGTGGATAACCTGGGACAGACCATCTCTGGATGAGATTGACATGTAGGGTGTGGATAACCTGGGACTACCCATCTCTGGAGAAGATTCATATGTAGGGTGTGGATAACCTGGGACAGACCATCTCTGGATGAGATTGACATGAAGGGTGTGGATAACCTGGGACAGACCATCTCTGGATGAGATTGACATGTAGGGTGTGGTTAACCTGGGACAGACCATCTCTGGATGAGATTCATATGTAGGGTGTGGATAACCTGGGACAGACCATCTCTGGATGAGATTCATATGTAGGGTGTGGATAACCTGGGACAGACCATCTCTGGATGAGATTGACATGAAGGGTGTGGATAACCTGGGACAGACCATCTCTGGATGAGATTCATATGTAGGGTGTGGATAACCTGGGACAGACCATCTCTGGATGAGATTCATATGTAGGGTGTGGATAACCTGGGACAGACCATCTCTGGATGAGATTGACATGTAGGATGTGGATAACCTGGGACAGAGCATCTCTGGATGAGATTCATATGTAGGGTGTGGATAACCTGTGACAGACCATCTCTGGATGAGATTGACATGTAGGGTGTGGATAACCTGGGACTACCCATCTCTGGATGAGATTCATATGTAGGGTGTGGATAACCTGGGACAGACCATCTCTGGATGAGATTGACGTAGGGTGTGGATAACCTGGGACAGACCATCTCTGGATGAGATTGATGTAGGGGGAGGATAACGTGGGACTGCCCATCTCTGGATGAGATTGACGTAGGGTGTGGATAACCTGGGACTGCCCATCTCTGGATGAGATTCATATGTAGGGTGTGGATAACCTGGGACTGCCCATCACTGGATGAGATTGACGTAGGGAGTGGATAACCTGGGACAGACCATCTCTGGATGAGATTGACATGTAGGGTGTGGATAACCTGGGACAACCCATCTCTGGATGAGATTGACGTGTAGGGTGTGGATAACCTGGGACAGACAATCTCTGGATGAGATTGACCTGTAGGGTGTGGTTAACCTGGGACTGCCCATCTCTGGATGAGATTCATATGTAAGGTGTGGATAACCTGGGACAGACCATCTCTGGAGGAGATTCATATGTAGGGTGTGGATAACATGGGACTACCCATCTCTGGATGAGATTCATATGTAGGATGTGGATAACCTGCGACAGACCATCTCTGGATGAGATTCATATGTAGGGTGTGGATAACCTGGGACAGACCATCTCTGGATGAGATTCATATGTAGGGTGTGGATAACCTGGAACAGACCATCTCTGGATGAGATTGACATGTAGGGTGTGGATAACCTGGGACAGACCATCTCTGGATGAGATTGACATGTAGGGGGAGGATAACGTGGGACTGCCCATCTCTGGATGAGATTGACGTAGGGTGTGGATAACCTGGGACTGCCCATTTCTGGATGAGATTCATATGTAGGGTGTGGATAACCTGGGACTGCCCATTACTGGATGAGATTGACGTAGGGAGTGGATAACCTGGGACAGACCATCTCTGGATGAGATTGACATGTAGGGTGTGGATAACCTGGGACAACCCATCTCTGGATGAGATTGACGTGTAGGGTGTGGATAACCTGGGACAGACAATCTCTGGATGAGATTGACCTGTAGGGTGTGGATAACCTGGGACTGCCATTTCTGAATGAGATTCATATGTACGGTGTGGATAACCTGGGACAGACCATCTCTGGATGAGATTGACATGTAGGGTGTGGATAAACTGGGACAGACCATCTCTGGATGAGATTGACGTAGGGTGTGGATAACCTGGGACAGACCATCTCTGGATGAGATTGACATGTAGGGTGTGGATAACCTGGGACTGCCCATCTCTGGATGAGATTCATATGTAGGGTGTGGATAACCTGGGACTGCCCATCACTGGATGAGATTGACGTAGGGAGTGGATAACCTGGGACAGACCATCTCTGGATGAGATTGACATGTAGGGTGTGGATAACCTGGGACAACCCATCTCTGGATGAGATTGACGTGTAGGGTGTGGATAACCTGGGACAGACAATCTCTGGATGAGATTGACCTGTAGGGTGTGGTTAACCTGGGACTGCCCATCTCTGGATGAGATTCATATGTAAGGTGTGGATAACCTGGGACAGACCCTCTCTGGAGGAGTTTCATATGTAGGGTGTGGATAACATGGGACAACCCATCTCTGGATGAGATTCATATGTAGGGTGTGGATAACCTGCGACAGACAATCTCTGGATGAGATTCATATGTAGGGTGTGGATAACCTGGGACAGACCATCTCTGGATGAGATTCATATGTAGGGTGTGGATAACCTGGGACAGACCATCTCTGGATGAGATTGACATGTAGGGTGTGGATAACCTGGGACAGACCATCTCTGGATGAGATTGACATGTAGGGTGTGGATAACCTGGGACTGCCATTTCTGAATGAGATTCATATGTAGGGTGTGGATAACCTGGGACAGACCATCTCTGGATGAGATTGACATGTAGGGTGTGGATAACCTGGGACTACCCATCTCTGGAGAAGATTCATATGTAGGGTGTGGATAACCTGGGACAGACCATCTCTGGATGAGATTGACATGAAGGGTGTGGATAACCTGGGACAGACCATCTCTGGATGAGATTGACATGTAGGGTGTGGTTAACCTGGGACAGACCATCTCTGGATGAGATTCATATGTAGGGTGTGGATAACCTGGGACAGACCATCTCTGGATGAGATTCATATGTAGGGTGTGGATAACCTGGGACAGACCATCTCTGGATGAGATTGACATGAAGGGTGTGGATAACCTGGGACAGACCATCTCTGGATGAGATTCATATGTAGGGTGTGGATAACCTGGGACAGACCATCTCTGGATGAGATTCATATGTAGGGTGTGGATAACCTGGGACAGACCATCTCTGGATGAGATTGACATGTAGGATGTGGATAACCTGGGACAGAGCATCTCTGGATGAGATTCATATGTAGGGTGTGGATAACCTGTGACAGACCATCTCTGGATGAGATTGACATGTAGGGTGTGGATAACCTGGGACTACCCATCTCTGGATGAGATTCATATGTAGGGTGTGGATAACCTGGGACAGACCATCTCTGGATGAGATTGACGTAGGGTGTGGATAACCTGGGACAGACCATCTCTGGATGAGATTGATGTAGGGGGAGGATAACGTGGGACTGCCCATCTCTGGATGAGATTGACGTAGGGTGTGGATAACCTGGGACTGCCCATCTCTGGATGAGATTCATATGTAGGGTGTGGATAACCTGGGACTGCCCATCACTGGATGAGATTGACGTAGGGAGTGGATAACCTGGGACAGACCATCTCTGGATGAGATTGACATGTAGGGTGTGGATAACCTGGGACAACCCATCTCTGGATGAGATTGACGTGTAGGGTGTGGATAACCTGGGACAGACAATCTCTGGATGAGATTGACCTATAGGGTGTGGTTAACCTGGGACTGCCCATCTCTGGATGAGATTCATATGTAAGGTGTGGATAACCTGGGACAGACCATCTCTGGAGGAGATTCATATGTAGGGTGTGGATAACATGGGACTACCCATCTCTGGATGAGATTCATATGTAGGATGTGGATAACCTGCGACAGACCATCTCTGGATGAGATTCATATGTAGGGTGTGGATAACCTGGGACAGACCATCTCTGGATGAGATTCATATGTAGGGTGTGGATAACCTGGGACAGACCATCTCTGGATGAGATTGACATGTAGGGTGTGGATAACCTGGGACAGACCATCTCTGGATGAGATTGACATGTAGGGGGAGGATAACGTGGGACTGCCCACCTCTGGATGAGATTGACGTAGGGTGTGGATAACCTGGGACTGCCCATTTCTGGATGAGATTCATATGTAGGGTGTGGATAACCTGGGACTGCCCATCACTGGATGAGATTGACGTAGGGTGTGGATAAACTGGGACAGACCATCTCTGGATGAGATTGACGTAGGGTGTGGATAACCTGGGACAGACCATCTCTGGATGATATTGACATGTAGGGTGTGGATAACCTGGGACTGCACATCTCTGGATGAGATTCATATGTAGGGTGTGGATAACCTGGGACTGCCCATCACTGTATGAGATTGACATAGGGAGTGGATAACCTGGGACAGACCATCTCTGGATGAGATTGACATGTAGGGTGTGGATAACCTGGGACAACCCATCTCTGGATGAGATTGACGTGTAGGGTGTGGATAACCTGTGACAGACAATCTCTGGATGAGATTGACCTGTAGGGTCTGGATAACATGGGACTACCCATCTCTGGATGAGATTCATATGTAGGGTGTGGATAACCTGCGACAGACCATCTCTGGATGAGATTCATATGTAGGGTGTGGATAACCTGGGACAGACCATCTCTGGATGAGATTCATATGTAGGGTGTGGATAACCTGGGACAGACCATCTCTGGATGAGATTCATATGTAGGATGTGGACAACCTGGGACAGACAATCTCTGGGTGAGATTGACATGTAGGGTGTGGATAACTTGGGACAGACCATCTCTGGATGAGATTGACGTAGGGTGTGGATAACCTGAGACAGACCATCTCTGGATGAGATTGACATGTAGGGTGTGGATAACCTGGGACTACCCATCTCTGGAGAAGATTCATATGTAGGGTGTGGATAACCTGGGACAGACCATCTCTGGATGAGATTGACAGGTAGGGTGTGGATAACCTGGGACAGACCATCTCTGGATGAGATTGACATGTAGGGTGTGGATAACCTGGGACAGACCATCTCTGGATGAGATTCATATGTAGGGTGTGGATAACCTGGGACAGACCATCTCTGGATGAGATTCATATGTAGGGTGTGGATAACCTGGGACAGACCATCTCTGGATGAGATTGACATGAAGGGTGTGGATAACCTGGGACAGACCATCTCTGGATGAGATTGACATGTAGGGTGTGGATAACCTGGGAAAGACCATCTCTGGATGAGATTCATATGTAGGGTGTGGATAACCTGGGACAGACCATCTCTGGATGAGATTCATATGTAGGGTGTGGATAACCTGGGACAGACCATCTCTGGATGAGATTGACATGAAGGGTGTGGATAACCTGGGACAGACCATCTCTGGATGAGATTCATATGTAGGGTGTGGATAACCTGGGACAGACCATCTCTGGATGAGATTCATATGTAGGATGTGGACAACCTGGGACAGACAATC
Organism: Hemitrygon akajei; assembly: GCF_048418815.1. Taxonomy (NCBI): domain Eukaryota; kingdom Metazoa; phylum Chordata; class Chondrichthyes; order Myliobatiformes; family Dasyatidae; genus Hemitrygon; species Hemitrygon akajei. Next base: position 60,244,194 of record NC_133148.1, on the reverse strand, counting down.
TCTGGGTGAGATTGACATGTAGGGTGTGGATAACTTGGGACAGACCATCTCTGGATGAGATTGACGTAGGGTGTGGATAACCTGAGACAGACCATCTCTGGATGAGATTGACATGTAGGGTGTGGATAACCTGGGACTACCCATCTCTGGAGAAGATTCATATGTAGGGTGTGGATAACCTGGGACAGACCATCTCTGGATGAGATTGACAGGTAGGGTGTGGATAACCTGGGACAGACCATCTCTGGATGAGATTGACATGTAGGGTGTGGATAACCTGGGACAGACCATCTCTGGATGAGATTCATATGTAGGGTGTGGAGAACCTGGGACAGACCATCTCTGGATGAGATTGACATGAAGGGTGTGGATAACCTGGGACAGTCCATCTCTGGATGAGATTCATATGTAGGGTGTGGATAACCTGGGACAGACCATCTCTGGATGAGATTCATATGTAGGGTGTGGATAACCTGGGACAGACCATCTCTGGATGAGATTGACATGTAGGATGTGGATAACCTGGGACAGAGCATCTCTGGATGAGATTCATATGTAGGGTGTGGATAACCTGTGACAGACCATCTCTGGATGAGATTGACAAGTCGGGTGTGGATAACCTGGGACTACCCATCTCTGGATGAGATTCATATGTAGGGTGTGGATAACCTGGGACAGACCATCTCTGGATGAGATTGACGTAGGGTGTGGATAACCTGGGACAGACCATCTCTGGATGAGATTGATGTAGGGGGAGGATAACGTGGGACTGCCCATCTCTGGATGAGATTGACGTAGGGTGTGGATAACCTGGGACTGCCCATCTCTGGATGAGATTCATATGTAGGGTGTGGATAACCTGGGACTGCCCATCACTGGATGAGATTGACGTAGGGAGTGGATAACCTGGGACAGACCATCTCTGGATGAGATTGACATGTAGGGTGTGGATAACCTGGGACAACCCATCTCTGGATGAGATTGACGTGTAGGGTGTGGATAACCTGGGACAGACAATCTCTGGATGAGATTCATATGTAGGGTGTGGATAACCTGCGACAGACCATCTCTGGATGAGATTCATATGTAGGGTGTGGATAACCTGGGACAGACCATCTCTGGATGAGATTCATATGTAGGGTGTGGATAACCTGGGACAACCCATCTCTGGATGAGATTGACGTGTAGGGTGTGGATAACCTGGGACAGACAATCTCTGGATGAGATTCATATGTAGGGTGTGGATAACCTGCGACAGACCATCTCTGGATGAGATTCATATGTAGGGTGTGGATAACCTGGGACAGACCATCTCTGGATGAGATTCATATGTAGGGTGTGGATAACCTGGGACAGACCATCTCTGGATGAGATTCATATGTAGGGTGTGGATAACCTGGGACAGACCATCTCTGGATGAGATTGACATGTAGGGTGTGGATAACCTGGGACAGACCATCTCTGGATGAGATTCATATGTAGGGTGTGGATAACCTGGGACAGACCATCTCTGGATGAGATTCATATGTAGGGTGTGGATAACCTGGGACAGACCATCTCTGGATGAGATTGACGTGTAGGGTGTGGATAACCTGTGACAGACAATCTCTGGATGAGATTGACCTGTAGGGTGTGGATAACATGGGACTACCCATCTCTGGATGAGATTCATATGTAGGATGTGGATAACCTGCGACAGACCATCTCTGGATGAGATTCATATGTAGGGTGTGGATAACCTGGGACAGACCATCTCTGGATGAGATTCATATGTAGGGTGTGGATAACCTGGGACAGACCATCTCTGGATGAGATTCATATGTAGGGTGTGGATAACCTGGGACAGACCATCTCTGGATGAGATTGACGTGTAGGGTGTGGATAACCTGTGACAGACAATCTCTGGATGAGATTGACCTGTAGGGTGTGGATAACATGGGACTACCCATCTCTGGATGAGATTCATATGTAGGGTGTGGATAACCTGGGACAACCCATCTCTGGATGAGATTGACGTGTAGGGTGTGGATAACCTGTGACAGACAATCTCTGGATGAGATTGACCTGTAGGGTGTGGATAACATGGGACTACCCATCTCTGGATGAGATTCATCTGTAGGGTGTGGATAACCTGCGACAGACCATCTCTGGATGAGATTCATATGTAGGGTGTGGATAACCTGGGACAGACCATCTCTGGATGAGATTCATATGTAGGGTGTGGATAACCTGGGACAGACCATCTCTGGATCAGATTGACATGGAGGGTGTGGATAACCTGGGACAGACCATCTCTGGATGAGATTCATATGTAGGGTGTGGATAACCTGGGACAGACCATCTCTGGATGAGATTCATATGTAGGATGTGGACAACCTGGGACAGACAATCTCTGGGTGAGATTGACATGTAGGGTGTGGATAACTTGGGACAGACCATCTCTGGATGAGATTGACGTAGGGTGTGGATAACCTGAGACAGACCATCTCTGGATGAGATTGACATGTAGGGTGTGGATAACCTGGGACAGACCATCTCTGGATGAGATTGACATGTAGGGGGAGGATAACGTGGGACTGCCCATCTCTGGATGAGATTGACGTAGGGTGTGGATAACCTGGGACTGCCCATTTCTGGATGAGATTCATATGTAGGGTGTGGATAACCTGGGACTGCCCATCACTGGATGAGATTGACGTAGGGTGTGGATAAACTGGGACAGACCATCTCTGGATGAGATTGACGTAGGGTGTGGATAACCTGGGACAGACCATCTCTGGATGATATTGACATGTAGGGTGTGGATAACCTGGGACTGCACATCTCTGGATGAGATTCATATGTAGGGTGTGGATAACCTGGGACTGCCCATCACTGTATGAGATTGACGTAGGGAGTGGATAACCTGGGACAGACCATCTCTGGATGAGATTGACATGTAGGGTGTGGATAACCTGGGACAACCCATCTCTGGATGAGATTGACGTGTAGGGTGTGGATAACCTGTGACAGACAATCTCTGGATGAGATTGACCTGTAGGGTCTGGATAACATGGGACTACCCATCTCTGGATGAGATTCATATGTAGGGTGTGGATAACCTGCGACAGACCATCTCTGGATGAGATTCATATGTAGGGTGTGGATAACCTGGGACAGACCATCTCTGGATGAGATTCATATGTAGGGTGTGGATAACCTGGGACAGACCATCTCTGGATGAGATTCATATGTAGGATGTGGACAACCTGGGACAGACAATCTCTGGGTGAGATTGACATGTAGGGTGTGGATAACTTGGGACAGACCATCTCTGGATGAGATTGACGTAGGGTGTGGATAACCTGAGACAGACCATCTCTGGATGAGATTGACATGTAGGGTGTGGATAACCTGGGACTACCCATCTCTGGAGAAGATTCATATGTAGGGTGTGGATAACCTGGGACAGACCATCTCTGGATGAGATTGACAGGTAGGGTGTGGATAACCTGGGACAGACCATCTCTGGATGAGATTGACATGTAGGGTGTGGATAACCTGGGACAGACCATCTCTGGATGAGATTCATATGTAGGGTGTGGATAACCTGGGACAGACCATCTCTGGATGAGATTCATATGTAGGGTGTGGATAACCTGGGACAGACCATCTCTGGATGAGATTGACATGAAGGGTGTGGATAACCTGGGACAGACCATCTCTGGATGAGATTGACATGTAGGGTGTGGATAACCTGGGAAAGACCATCTCTGGATGAGATTCATATGTAGGGTGTGGATAACCTGGGACAGACCATCTCTGGATGAGATTCATATGTAGGGTGTGGATAACCTGGGACAGACCATCTCTGGATGAGATTGACATGAAGGGTGTGGATAACCTGGGACAGACCATCTCTGGATGAGATTCATATGTAGGGTGTGGATAACCTGGGACAGACCATCTCTGGATGAGATTCATATGTAGGATGTGGACAACCTGGGACAGACAATCTCTGGGTGAGATTGACATGTAGGGTGTGGATAACTTGGGACAGACCATCTCTGGATGAGATTGACGTAGGGTGTGGATAACCTGAGACAGACCATCTCTGGATGAGATTGACATGTAGGGTGTGGATAACCTGGGACTACCCATCTCTGGAGAAGATTCATATGTAGGGTGTGGATAACCTGGGACAGACCATCTCTGGATGAGATTGACAGGTAGGGTGTGGATAACCTGGGACAGACCATCTCTGGATGAGATTGACATGTAGGGTGTGGATAACCTGGGACAGACCATCTCTGGATGAGATTCATATGTAGGGTGTGGAGAACCTGGGACAGACCATCTCTGGATGAGATTGACATGAAGGGTGTGGATAACCTGGGACAGTCCATCTCTGGATGAGATTCATATGTAGGGTGTGGATAACCTGGGACAGACCATCTCTGGATGAGATTCATATGTAGGGTGTGGATAACCTGGGACAGACCATCTCTGGATGAGATTGACATGTAGGATGTGGATAACCTGGGACAGAGCATCTCTGGATGAGATTCATATGTAGGGTGTGGATAACCTGTGACAGACCATCTCTGGATGAGATTGACAAGTCGGGTGTGGATAACCTGGGACTACCCATCTCTGGATGAGATTCATATGTAGGGTGTGGATAACCTGGGACAGACCATCTCTGGATGAGATTGACGTAGGGTGTGGATAACCTGGGACAGACCATCTCTGGATGAGATTGATGTAGGGGGAGGATAACGTGGGACTGCCCATCTCTGGATGAGATTGACGTAGGGTGTGGATAACCTGGGACTGCCCATCTCTGGATGAGATTCATATGTAGGGTGTGGATAACCTGGGACTGCCCATCACTGGATGAGATTGACGTAGGGAGTGGATAACCTGGGACAGACCATCTCTGGATGAGATTGACATGTAGGGTGTGGATAACCTGGGACAACCCATCTCTGGATGAGATTGACGTGTAGGGTGTGGATAACCTGGGACAGACAATCTCTGGATGAGATTCATATGTAGGGTGTGGATAACCTGCGACAGACCATCTCTGGATGAGATTCATATGTAGGGTGTGGATAACCTGGGACAGACCATCTCTGGATGAGATTCATATGTAGGGTGTGGATAACCTGGGACAACCCATCTCTGGATGAGATTGACGTGTAGGGTGTGGATAACCTGGGACAGACAATCTCTGGATGAGATTCATATGTAGGGTGTGGATAACCTGCGACAGACCATCTCTGGATGAGATTCATATGTAGGGTGTGGATAACCTGGGACAGACCATCTCTGGATGAGATTCATATGTAGGGTGTGGATAACCTGGGACAGACCATCTCTGGATGAGATTCATATGTAGGGTGTGGATAACCTGGGACAGACCATCTCTGGATGAGATTGACATGTAGGGTGTGGATAACCTGGGACAGACCATCTCTGGATGAGATTCATATGTAGGGTGTGGATAACCTGGGACAGACCATCTCTGGATGAGATTCATATGTAGGGTGTGGATAACCTGGGACAGACCATCTCTGGATGAGATTGACGTGTAGGGTGTGGATAACCTGTGACAGACAATCTCTGGATGAGATTGACCTGTAGGGTGTGGATAACATGGGACTACTCTATCTCTGGATGAGATTCATATGTAGGATGTGGATAACCTGCGACAGACCATCTCTGGATGAGATTCATATGTAGGGTGTGGATAACCTGGGACAGACCATCTCTGGATGAGATTCATATGTAGGGTGTGGATAACCTGGGACAGACCATCTCTGGATGAGATTCATATGTAGGGTGTGGATAACCTGGGACAGACCATCTCTGGATGAGATTGACGTGTAGGGTGTGGATAACCTGTGACAGACAATCTCTGGATGAGATTGACCTGTAGGGTGTGGATAACATGGGACTACCCATCTCTGGATGAGATTCATATGTAGGGTGTGGATAACCTGGGACAACCCATCTCTGGATGAGATTGACGTGTAGGGTGTGGATAACCTGTGACAGACAATCTCTGGATGAGATTGACCTGTAGGGTGTGGATAACATGGGACTACCCATCTCTGGATGAGATTCATATGTAGGGTGTGGATAACCTGCGACAGACCATCTCTGGATGAGATTCATATGTAGGGTGTGGATAACCTGGGACAGACCATCTCTGGATGAGATTCATATGTAGGGTGTGGATAACCTGGGACAGACCATCTCTGGATCAGATTGACATGGAGGGTGTGGATAACCTGGGACAGACCATCTCTGGATGAGATTCATATGTAGGGTGTGGATAACCTGGGACAGACCATCTCTGGATGAGATTCATATGTAGGATGTGGACAACCTGGGACAGACAATCTCTGGGTGAGATTGACATGTAGGGTGTGGATAACTTGGGACAGACCATCTCTGGATGAGATTGACGTAGGGTGTGGATAACCTGAGACAGACCATCTCTGGATGAGATTGACATGTAGGGTGTGGATAACCTGGGACTACCCATCTCTGGAGAAGATTCATATGTAGGGTGTGGATAACCTGGGACAGACCATCTCTGGATGAGATTGACAGGTAGGGTGTGGATAACCTGGGACAGACCATCTCTGGATGAGATTGACATGTAGGGTGTGGATAACCTGGGACAGACCATCTCTGGATGAGATTCATATGTAGGGTGTGGATAACCTGGGACAGACCATCTCTGGATGAGATTCATATGTAGGGTGTGGATAACCTGGGACAGACCATCTCTGGATGAGATTGACATGAAGGGTGTGGATAACCTGGGACAGACCATCTCTGGATGAGATTGACATGTAGGGTGTGGATAACCTGGAAAAGACCATCTCTGGATGAGATTCATATGTAGGGTGTGGATAACCTGGGACAGACCATCTCTGGATGAGATTCATATGTAGGGTGTGGATAACCTGGGACAGACCATCTCTGGATGAGATTGACATGAAGGGTGTGGATAACCTGGGACAGACCATCTCTGGATGAGATTCATATGTAGGGTGTGGATAACCTGGGACAGACCATCTCTGGATGAGATTCATATGTAGGATGTGGACAACCTGGGACAGACAATCTCTGGGTGAGATTGACATGTAGGGTGTGGATAACTTGGGACAGACCATCTCTGGATGAGATTGACGTAGGGTGTGGATAACCTGAGACAGACCATCTCTGGATGAGATTGACATGTAGGGTGTGGATAACCTGGGACTACCCATCTCTGGAGAAGATTCATATGTAGGGTGTGGATAACCTGGGACAGACCATCTCTGGATGAGATTGACAGGTAGGGTGTGGATAACCTGGGACAGACCATCTCTGGATGAGATTGACATGTAGGGTGCGGTTAACCTGGGACAGACCATCTCTGGATGAGATTCATATGTTGGGTGTGGATAACCTGGGACAGACCATCTCTGGATGAGATTCATATGTAGGGTGTGGATAACCTGGGACAGACCATCTCTGGATGAGATTGACATGAAGGGTGTGGATAACCTGGGACAGACCATATCTGGATGAGATTGACATGTAGGGTGTGGATAACCTGGGACAGACCATCTCTGGATGAGATTCATATGTAGGGTGTGGATAACCTGGGACAGACCATCTCTGGATGAGATTCATATGTAGGGTGTGGATAACCTGGGACAGACCATCTCTCGATGAGATTGACATGAAGGGTGTGGATAACCTGGGACAGACCATCTCTGGATGAGATTGATGTAGGGGGTGGATAATGTGGGACTGCCCATCTCTGGATGACATTGACGTAGGGTCTGGATAACCTGGGACTGTCCAACTCTGGATGAGATTCATATGTAGGGTGTGGATAACCTGGGACAGACCATCTCTGGATGAGATTGACATGAAGGGTGTGGATAACCTGGGACAGACCATCTCTGGATGAGATTCATATGTAGGGTGTGGATAACCTGGGACAGACCATCTCTGGATGAGATTCATATGTAGGATGTGGACAACCTGGGACAGACAATCTCTGGGTGAGATTGACATGTAGGGTGTGGATAACTTGGGACAGACCATCTCTGGATGAGATTGACGTAGGGTGTGGATAACCTGAGACAGACCATCTCTGGATGAGATTGACATGTAGGGTGTGGATAACCTGGGACTACCCATCTCTGGAGAAGATTCATATGTAGGGTGTGGATAACCTGGGACAGACCATCTCTGGATGAGATTGACAGGTAGGGTGTGGATAACCTGGGACAGACCATCTCTGGATGAGATTGACATGTAGGGTGCGGTTAACCTGGGACAGACCATCTCTGGATGAGATTCATATGTTGGGTGTGGATAACCTGGGACAGACCATCTCTGGATGAGATTCATATGTAGGGTGTGGATAACCTGGGACAGACCATCTCTGGATGAGATTGACATGAAGGGTGTGGATAACCTGGGACAGACCATATCTGGATGAGATTGACATGTAGGGTGTGGATAACCTGGGACAGACCATCTCTGGATGAGATTGATGTAGGGGGTGGATAATGTGGGACTGCCCATCTCTGGATGACATTGACGTAGGGTCTGGATAACCTGGGACTGTCCAACTCTGGATGAGATTCATATGTAGGGTGTGGATAACCTGGGACAGACCATCTCTGGATGAGATTGACATGAAGGGTGTGGATAACCTGGGACAGACCATCTCTGGATGAGATTCATATGTAGGGTGTGGATAACCTGGGACAGACCATCTCTGGATGAGATTCATATGTAGGATGTGGACAACCTGGGACAGACCATCTCTGGATGAGATTCATATGTAGGGTGTGGATAACCTGGGACAGACCATCTCTGGATGAGATTCATATGTAGGGTGTGGATAACCTGGGACAGACCATCTCTGGATGAGATTGACGTGTAGGGTGTGGATAACATGGGACTACCCATCTCTGGATGAGATTCATATGTAGGGTGTGGATAACCTGGGACAGACCATCTCTGGATGAGATTCATATGTAGGGTGTGGATAACCTGTGACAGACAATCTCTGGATGAGATTGACCTGTATGGTGTGGATAACATGGGACTACCCATCTCTGGATGAGATTCATATGTAGGGTGTGGATAACCTGGGACAACCCATCTCTGGATGAGATTGACGTGTAGGGTGTGGATAACCTGTGACAGACAATCTCTGGATGAGATTGACCTGTAGGGTGTGGATAACATGGGACTACCCATCTCTGGATGAGATTCATATGTAGGGTGTGGATAACCTGCGACAGACCATCTCTGGATGAGATTCATATGTAGGGTGTGGATAACCTGGGACAGACCATCTCTGGATGAGATTCATATGTAGGGTGTGGATAACCTGGGACAGACCATCTCTGGATCAGATTGACATGAAGGGTGTGGATAACCTGGGACAGACCATCTCTGGATGAGATTCATATGTAGGGTGTGGATAACCTGGGACAGACCATCTCTGGACGAGATTCATATGTAGGATGTGGACAACCTGGGACAGACAATCTCTGGGTGAGATTGACATGTAGGGTGTGGATAACTTGGGACAGACCATCTCTGGATGAGATTGACGTAGGGTGTGGATAACCTGAGACAGACCATCTCTGGATGAGATTGACATGTAGGGTGTGGATAACCTGGGACTACCCATCTCTGGAGAAGATTCATATGTAGGGTGTGGATAACCTGGGACAGACCATCTCTGGATGAGATTGACAGGTAGGGTGTGGATAACCTGGGACAGACCATCTCTGGATGAGATTGACATGTAGGGTGTGGATAACCTGGGACAGACCATCTCTGGATGAGATTCATATGTAGGGTGTGGATAACCTGGGACAGACCATCTCTGGATGAGATTCATATGTAGGGTGTGGATAACCTGGGACAGACCATCTCTGGATGAGATTGACATGAAGGGTGTGGATAACCTGGGACAGACCATCTCTGGATGAGATTGACATGTAGGGTGTGGATAACCTGGGAAAGACCATCTCTGGATGAGATTCATATGTAGGGTGTGGATAACCTGGGACAGACCATCTCTGGATGAGATTCATATGTAGGGTGTGGATAACCTGGGACAGACCATCTCTGGATGAGATTGACATGAAGGGTGTGGATAACCTGGGACAGACCATCTCTGGATGAGATTCATATGTAGGGTGTGGATAACCTGGGACAGACCATCTCTGGATGAGATTCATATGTAGGATGTGGACAACCTGGGACAGACAATCTCTGGGTGAGATTGACATGTAGGGTGTGGATAACTTGGGACAGACCATCTCTGGATGAGATTGACGTAGGGTGTGGATAACCTGAGACAGACCATCTCTGGATGAGATTGACATGTAGGGTGTGGATAACCTGGGACTACCCATCTCTGGAGAAGATTCATATGTAGGGTGAGGATAACCTGGGACAGACCATCTCTGGATGAGATTGACAGGTAGGGTGTGGATAACCTGGGACAGACCATCTCTGGATGAGATTGACATGTAGGGTGCGGTTAACCTGGGACAGACCATCTCTGGATGAGATTCATATGTTGGGTGTGGATAACCTGGGACAGACCATCTCTGGATGAGATTCATATGTAGGGTGTGGATAACCTGGGACAGACCATCTCTGGATGAGATTGACATGAAGGGTGTGGATAACCTGGGACAGACCATATCTGGATGAGATTGACATGTAGGGTGTGGATAACCTGGGACAGACCATCTCTGGATGAGATTCATATGTAGGGTGTGGATAACCTGGGACAGACCATCTCTGGATGAGATTCATATGTAGGGTGTGGATAACCTGGGACAGACCATCTCTGGATGAGATTGACATGAAGGGTGTGGATAACCTGGGACAGACCATCTCTGGATGAGATTGATGTAGGGGGTGGATAATGTGGGACTGCCCATCTCTGGATGAGATTGACGTAGGGTGTGGATAACCTGGGACTGCCCATCTCTGGATGAGATTCATATGTAGGGTGTGGATAACCTGGGACTGCCCATCACTGGATGAGATTGACGTAGGGAGTGGATAACCTGGGACAGACCATCTCTGGATGAGATTGACATGTAGGGTGTGGATAACCTGGGACAACCCATCTCTGGATGAGATTCATATGTAGGGTGTGGATAACCTGGGACAGACCATCTCTGGATGAGATTCATATGTAGGGTGTGGATAACCTGGGACAGACCATCTCTGGATGAGATTGACATGAAGGGTGTGGATAACCTGGGACAGACCATCTCTGGATGAGATTCATATGTAGGGTGTGGATAACGTGGGACAGACCATCTCTGGATGAGATTCATATGTAGGATGTGGACAACCTGGGACAGACAATCTCTGGGTGAGATTGACATGTAGGGTGTGGATAACTTGGGACAGACCATCTCTGGATGAGATTGACGTAGGGTGTGGATAACCTGAGACAGACCATCTCTGGATGAGATTGACATGTAGGGTGTGGATAACCTGGGACTACCCATCTCTGGAGAAGATTCATATGTAGGGTGTGGATAACCTGGGACAGACCATCTCTGGATGAGATTGACAGGTAGGGTGTGGATAACCTGGGACAGACCATCTCTGGATGAGATTGACATGTAGGGTGCGGTTAACCTGGGACAGACCATCTCTGGATGAGATTCATATGTTGGGTGTGGATAACCTGGGACAGACCATCTCTGGATGAGATTCATATGTAGGGTGTGGATAACCTGGGACAGACCATCTCTGGATGAGATTGACATGAAGGGTGTGGATAACCTGGGACAGACCATATCTGGATGAGATTGACATGTAGGGTGTGGATAACCTGGGACAGACCATCTCTGGATGAGATTCATATGTAGGGTGTGGATAACCTGGGACAGACCATCTCTGGATGAGATTCATATGTAGTGTGTGGATAACCTGGGACAGACCATCTCTGGATGAGATTGACATGAAGGGTGTGGATAACCTGGGACAGACCATCTCTGGATGAGATTGATGTAGGGGGTGGATAATGTGGGACTGCCCATCTCTGGATGAGATTGACGTAGGGTGTGGATAACCTGGGACTGCCCATCTCTGGATGAGATTCATATGTAGGGTGTGGATAACCTGGGACTGCCCATCACTGGATGAGATTGACGTAGGGAGTGGATAACCTGGGACAGACCATCTCTGGATGAGATTGACATGTAGGGTGTGGATAACCTGGGACAACCCATCTCTGGATGAGATTGACGTGTAGGGTGTGGATAACCTGGGACAGACAATCTCTGGATGAGATTGACCTGTAGGGTGTGGTTAACCTGGGACTGCCCATCTCTGGATGAGATTCATATGTAAGGTGTGGATAACCTGGGACAGACCATCTCTGGAGGAGATTCATATGTAGGGTGTGGATAAAATGGGACTACCCATCTCTGGATGAGATTCATATGTAGGATGTGGATAACCTGCGACAGACCATCTCTGGATGAGATTCATATGTAGGGTGTGGATAACCTGGGACAGACCATCTCTGGATGAGATTCATATGTAGGGTGTGGATAACCTAGGACAGACCATCTCTGGATGAGATTGACATGTAGGGTGTGGATAACCTGGGACAGACCATCTCTGGATGAGATTGACATGTAGGGTGTGGATAACCTGGGACTGCCATTTCTGAATGAGATTCATATGTACGGTGTGGATAACCTGGGACAGACCATCTCTGGATGAGATTGACATGTAGGGTGTGGATAAACTGGGACAGACCATCTCTGGATGAGATTGACGTAGGGTGTGGATAACCTGGGACAGACCATCTCTGGATGAGATTGACATATAGGGTGTGGATAACCTGGGACTGCCCATCTCTGGATGAGATTCATATGTAGGGTGTGGATAACCTGGGACTGCCCATCACTGGATGAGATTGACGTAGGGAGTGGATAACCTGGGACAGACCATCTCTGGATGAGATTGACATGTAGGGTGTGGATAACCTGGGACAACCCATCTCTGGATGAGATTGACGTGTAGGGTGTGGATAACCTGGGACAGACAATCTCTGGATGAGATTGACCTGTAGGGTGTGGTTAACCTGGGACTGCCCAACTCTGGATGAGATTCATATGTAAGGTGTGGATAACCTGGGACAGACCCTCTCTGGAGGAGATTCATATGTAGGGTGTGGATAACATGGGACTACCCATCTCTGGATGAGATTCATATGTAGGGTGTGGATAACCTGCGACAGACCATCTCTGGATGAGATTCATATGTAGGGTGTGGATAACCTGGGACAGACCATCTCTGGATGAGATTCATATGTAGGGTGTGGATAACCTGGGACAGACCATCTCTGGATGAGATTGACATGTAGGGTGTGGATAACCTGGGACAGAACATCTCTGGATGAGATTGACATGTAGGGTGTGGATAACCTGGGACTGCCATTTCTGAATGAGATTCATATGTAGGGTGTGGATAACCTGGGACAGACCATCTCTGGATGAGATTGACATGTAGGGTGTGGATAACCTGGGACTACCCATCTCTGGAGAAGATTCATATGTAGGGTGTGGATAACCTGGGACAGACCATCTCTGGATGAGATTGACATGAAGGGTGTGGATAACCTGGGACAGACCATCTCTGGATGAGATTGACATGTAGGGTGTGGTTAACCTGGGACAGACCATCTCTGGATGAGATTCATATGTAGGGTGTGGAAAACCTGGGACAGACCATCTCTGGATGAGATTCATATGTAGGGTGTGGATAACCTCGGACAGACCATCTCTGGATGAGATTGACATGAAGGGTGTGGATAACCTGGGACAGACCATCTCTGGATGAGATTCATATGTAGGGTGTGGATAACCTGGGACAGACCATCTCTGGATGAGATTCATATGTAGGGTGTGGATAACCTGGGACAGACCATCTCTGGATGAGATTAACATGTAGGATGTGGATAACCTGGGACAGAGCATCTCTGGATGAGATTCATATGTAGGGTGTGGATAACCTGTGACAGACCATCTCTGGATGAGATTGACATGTAGGGTGTGGATAACCTGGGACTACCCATCTCTGGATGAGATTCATATGTAGGGTGTGGATAACCTGGGACAGACCATCTCTGGATGAGATTGACGTAGGGTGTGGATAACCTGGGACAGACCATCTCTGGATGAGATTGACATGTAGGGTGTGGATAACCTGGGACAACCCATCTCTGGATGAGATTGACGTGTAGGGTGTGGATAACCTGGGACAGACAATCTCTGGATGAGATTGACCTATAGGGTGTGGTTAACCTGGGACTGCCCATCTCTGGATGAGATTCATATGTAAGGTGTGGATAACCTGGGACAGACCATCTCTGGAGGAGATTCATATGTAGGGTGTGGATAACATGGGACTACCCATCTCTGGATGAGATTCATATGTAGGATGTGGATAACCTGCGACAGACCATCTCTGGATGAGATTCATGTGTAGGGTCTGGATAACCTGGGACAGACCATCTCTGGATGAGATTCATATGTAGGGTGTGGATAACCTGGGACAGACCATCTCTGGATGAGATTGACATGTAGGGTGTGGATAACCTGGGACAGACCATCTCTGGATGAGATTGACATGTAGGGTGTGGATAACCTGGGACTGCCATTTCTGAATGAGATTCATATGTACGGTGTGGATAACCTGGGACAGACCATCTCTGGATGAGATTGACATGTAGGGTGTGGATAAACTGGGACAGACCATCTCTGGATCAGATTGACGTAGGGTGTGGATAACCTGGGACAGACCATCTCTGGATGATATTGACATGTAGGGTGTGGATAACCTGGGACTGCCCATCTCTGGATGTGATTCATATGTAGGGTGTGGATAACCTGGGACTGCCCATCACTGTATGAGATTGACGTAGGGAGTGGATAACCTGGGACAGACCATCTCTGGATGAGATTGACATGTAGGGTGTGGAAAACCTGGGACAACCCATCTCTGGATGAGATTGACGTGTAGGGTGTGGATAACCTGTGACAGACAATCTCTGGATGAGATTGACCTGTAGGGTGTGGATAACATTGGACTACCCATCTCTGGATGAGATTCATATGTAGGGTGTGGATAACCTGCGACAGACCATCTCTGGATGAGATTCATATGTAGGGTGTGGATAACCTGGGACAGACCATCTCTGGATGAGATTCATATGTAGGTTGTGGATAACCTGGGACAGACCATCTCTGGATGAGATTGACATGAAGGGTGTGGATAACCTGGGACAGACCATCTCTGGATGAGATTCATATGTAGGGTGTGGATAACCTGGGACAGACCATCTCTGGATGAGATTCATATGTAGGATGTGGACAACATGGGACAGACAATCTCTGGGTGAGATTGACGTAGGGTGTGGATAACCTGAGACAGACCATCTCTGGATGAGATTGACATGTAGGGTGTGGATAACCTGGGACTACCCATCTCTGGAGAAGATTCATATGTAGGGTGTGGATAACCTGGGACAGACCATCTCTGGATGAGATTGACAGGTAGGGTGTGGATAACCTGGGACAGACCATCTCTGGATGAGATTGACATGTAGGGTGTGGATAACCTGGGACAGACCATCTCTGGATGAGATTCATATGTAGGGTGTGGATAACCTGGGAAAGACCATCTCTGGATGAGATTCATATGTAGGGTGTGGATAACCTGGGACAGACCATCTCTGGATGAGATTGACATGAAGGGTGTGGATAACCTGGGACAGACCATCTCTGGAAGAGATTGACATGTAGGGTGTCGTTAACCTGGGAAAGACCATCTCTGGATGAGATTCATATGTAGGGTGTGGATAACCTGGGACAGACCATCTCTGGATGAGATTCATATGTAGGGTGTGGATAACCTGGGACAGACCATCTCTGGATGAGATTGACTTGAAGGGTGTGGATAACCTGGGACAGACCATCTCTGGATGAGATTCATATGTAGGGTGTGGATAACCTGGGACAGACCATCTCTGGATGAGATTCATATGTAGGATGTGGACAACCTGGGACAGACAATCTCAGGGTGAGATTGACATGTAGGGTGTGGATAACTTGGGACAGACCATCTCTGGATGAGATTGACGTAGGGTGTGGATAACCTGAGACAGACCATCTCTGGATGAGATTGACATGTAGGGTGTGGATAACCTGGGACTACCCAACTCTGGAGAAGATTCATATGTAGGGTGTGGATAACCTGGGACAGACCATCTCTGGATGAGATTCATATGTAGGGTGTGGATAACCTGGGACAGACCATCTCTGGATGAGATTGACATGAAGGGTGTGGATAACCTGGGACAGACCATCTCTGGATGAGATTCATATGTAGGGTGTGGATAACCTGGGACAGACCATCTCTGGATGAGATTCATATGTAGGGTGTGGATAACCTGGGACAGACCATCTCTGGATGAGATTGACATGTAGGATGTGGATAACCTGGGACAGAGCATCTCTGGATGAGATTCATATGTAGGGTGTGGATAACCTGTGACAGACCATCTCTGGATGAGATTGACATGTAGGGTGTGGATAACCTGGGACTACCCATCTCTGGATGAGATTCATATGTAGGGTGTGGATAACCTGGGACAGACCATCTCTGGATGAGATTGACGTAGGGTGTGGATAACCTGGGACAGACCATCTCTGGATGAGATTGATGTAGGTGGTGGATAATGTGGGACTGCCCATCTCTGGATGAGATTGACGTAGGGTGTAGATAACCTGGGACTGCCCATCTCTGGATGAGATTCATATGTAGGGTGTGGATAACCTGGGACTGCCCATCACTGGATGAGATTGACGTAGGGAGTGGATAACGTGGGACAGACCATCTCTGGATGAGATTGACATGTAGGGTGTGGATAACCTGGGACAACCCATCTCTGGATGAGATTGACGTGTAGGGTGTGGATAACCTGGGACAGACAATCTCTGGATGAGATTGACCTCTAGGGTGTGGTTAACCTGGGACTGCCCATCTCTGGATGAGATTCATATGTAAGGTGTGGTTAACCTGGGACAGACCATCTCTGGAGGAGATTCATATGTAGGGTGTGGATAAAGTGGGACTACCCATCTCTGGATGAGATTCATATGTAGGATGTGGATAACCTGCGACAGACCATCTCTGGATGAGATTCATATGTAGGGTGTGGATAACCTGGGACAGACCATCTCTGGATGAGATTCATATGTAGGGTGTGGATAACCTGGGACAGACCATCTCTGGATGAGATTGACATGTAGGGTGTGGATAACCTGGGACAGACCATCTCTGGATGAGATTGACATGTAGGGTGTGGATAACCTGGGACTGCCATTTCTGAATGAGATTCATATGTACGGTGTGGATAACCTGGGACAGACCATCTCTGGATGAGATTGACATGTAGGGTGTGGATAAACTGGGACAGACCATCTCTGGATGAGATTGACGTAGGGTGTGGATAACCTGGGACAGACCATCTCTGGATGAGATTGACATGTAGGGTGTGGATAACCTGGGACTGCCCATCTCTGGATGAGATTCATATGTAGGGTGTGGATAACCTGGGACTGCCCATCACTGGATGAGATTGACGTAGGGAGTGGATAACCTGGGACAGACCATCTCTGGATGAGATTGACATGTAGGGTGTGGATAACCTGGGACAACCCATCTCTGGATGAGATTGACGTGTAGGGTGTGGATAACCTGGGACAGACAATCTCTGGATGAGATTGACCTGTAGGGTGTGGTTAACCTGGGACTGCCCATCTCTGGATGAGATTCATATGTAAGGTGTGGATAACCTGGGACAGACCCTCTCTGGAGGAGATTCATATGTAGGGTGTGGATAACATGGGACTACCCATCTCTGGATGAGATTCATATGTAGGGTGTGGATAACCTGCGACAGACCATCTCTGGATGAGATTCATATGTAGGGTGTGGATAACCTGGGACAGACCATCTCTGGATGAGATTCATATGTAGGGTGTGGATAACCTGGGACAGACCATCTCTGGATGAGATTGACATGTAGGGTGTGGATAACCTGGGACAGACCATCTCTGGATGAGATTGACATGTAGGGTGTGGATAACCTGGGACTGCCATTTCTGAATGAGATTCATATGTAGGGTGTGGATAACCTGGGACAGACCATCTCTGGATGAGATTGACATGTAGGGTGTGGATAACCTGGGACAACCCATCTCTGGAGAAGATTCATATGTAGGGTGTGGATAACCTGGGACAGACCATCTCTGGATGAGATTGACATGAAGGGTGTGGATAACCTGGGACAGACCATCTCTGGATGAGATTGACATGTAGGGTGTGGTTAACCTGGGACAGACCATCTCTGGATGAGATTCATATGTAGGGTGTGGATAACCTGGGACAGACCATCTCTGGATGAGATTCATATGTAGGGTGTGGATAACCTGGGACAGACCATCTCTGGATGAGATTGACATGAAGGGTGTGGATAAACTGGGACAGACCATCTCTGGATGAGATTCATATGTAGGGTGTGGATAACCTGGGACAGACCATCTCTGG
Organism: Hemitrygon akajei; assembly: GCF_048418815.1. Classification (NCBI taxonomy): domain Eukaryota; kingdom Metazoa; phylum Chordata; class Chondrichthyes; order Myliobatiformes; family Dasyatidae; genus Hemitrygon; species Hemitrygon akajei. The sequence continues at coordinate 60,225,516 of NC_133148.1, read as the reverse complement.
ATGAGATTCATATGTAGGGTGTGGATAACCTGGGACAGACCATCTCTGGATGAGATTGACATGTAGGATGTGGATAACCTGGGACAGAGCATCTCTGGATGAGATTCATATGTAGGGTGTGGATAAACTGGGACAGACCATCTCTGGATGAGATTGACATGTAGGGTGTGGATAACCTGGGACTACCCATCTCTGGATGAGATTCATATGTAGGGTGCGGATAACCTGGGACAGACCATCTCTGGATGAGATTGACGTAGGGTGTGGATAACCTGGGACAGACCATCTCTGGATGAGATTGATGTAGGGGGAGGATAACGTGGGACTGCCCATCTCTGGATGAGATTGACGTAGGGTGTGGATAACCTGGGACTGCCCATCTCTGGATGAGATTCATATGTAGGGTGTGGATAACCTGGGACTGCCCATCACTGGATGAGATTGACGTAGGGAGTGGATAACCTGGGACAGACCATCTCTGGATGAGATTGACATGTAGGGTGTGGATAACCTGGGACAACCCATCTCTGGATGAGATTGACGTGTAGGGTGTGGATAACCTGGGACTGCCATTTCTGAATGAGATTCATATGTAGGGTGTGGATAACCTGGGACAGACCATCTCTGGATGAGATTGACATGTAGGGTGTGGATAACCTGGGACAACCCATCTCTGGAGAAGATTCATATGTAGGGTGTGGATAACCTGGGACAGACCATCTCTGGATGAGATTGACATGAAGGGTGTGGATAACCTGGGACAGACCATCTCTGGATGAGATTGACATGTAGGGTGTGGTTAACCTGGGACAGACCATCTCTGGATGAGATTCATATGTAGGGTGTGGATAACCTGGGACAGACCATCTCTGGATGAGATTCATATGTAGGGTGTGGATAACCTGGGACAGACCATCTCTGGATGAGATTGACATGAAGGGTGTGGATAAACTGGGACAGACCATCTCTGGATGAGATTCATATGTAGGGTGTGGATAACCTGGGACAGACCATCTCTGGATGAGATTCATATGTAGGGTGTGGATAACCTGGGACAGACCATCTCTGGATGAGATTGACATGTAGGATGTGGATAACCTGGGACAGAGCATCTCTGGATGAGATTCATATGTAGGGTGTGGATAACCTGGGACAGACCATCTCTGGATGAGATTGACATGTAGGGTGTGGATAACCTGGGACTACCCATCTCTAGATGAGATTCATATGTAGGGTGCGGATAACCTGGGACAGACCATCTCTGGATGAGATTGACGTAGGGTGTGGATAACCTGGGACAGACCATCTCTGGATGAGATTGATGTAGGGGGTGGATAATGTGGGACTGCCCATCTCTGGATGAGATTGACGTAGGGTGTAGATAACCTGGGACTGCCCATCTCTGGATGAGATTCATATGTAGGGTGTGGATAACCTGGGACTGCCCATCACTGGATGAGATTGACGTAGGGAGTGGATAACGTGGGACAGACCATCTCTGGATGAGATTGACATGTAGGGTGTGGATAACCTGCGACAACCCATCTCTGGATGAGATTGACGTGTAGGGTGTGGATAACCTGGGACAGACAATCTCTGGATGAGATTGACCTCTAGGGTGTGGTTAACCTGGGACTGCCCATCTCTGGATGAGATTCATATGTAAGGTGTGGTTAACCTGGGACAGACCATCTCTGGAGGAGATTCATATGTAGGGTGTGGATAAAGTGGGACTACCCATCTCTGGATGAGATTCATATGTAGGATGTGGATAACCTGCGACAGACCATCTCTGGATGAGATTCATATGTAGGGTGTGGATAACCTGGGACAGACCATCTCTGGATGAGATTCATATGTAGGGTGTGGATAACCTGGGACAGACCATCTCTGGATGAGATTGACATGTAGGGTGTGGATAACCTGGGACAGACCATCTCTGGATGAGATTGACATGTAGGGTGTGGATAACCTGGGACTGCCATTTCTGAATGAGATTCATATGTACGGTGTGGATAACCTGGGACAGACCATCTCTGGATGAGATTGACATGTAGGGTGTGGATAAACTGGGACAGACCATCTCTGGATGAGATTGACGTAGGGTGTGGATAACCTGGGACAGACCATCTCTGGATGAGATTGACATGTAGGGTGTGGATAACCTGGGACTGCCCATCTCTGGATGAGATTCATATGTAGGGTGTGGATAACCTGGGACTGCCCATCACTGGATGAGATTGACGTAGGGAGTGGATAACCTGGGACAGACCATCTCTGGATGAGATTGACATGTAGGGTGTGGATAACCTGGGACAACCCATCTCTGGATGAGATTGACGTGTAGGGTGTGGATAACCTCGGACAGACAATCTCTGGATGAGATTGACCTGTAGGGTGTGGTTAACCTGGGACTGCCCATCTCTGGATGAGATTCATATGTAAGGTGTGGATAACCTGGGACAGACCCTCTCTGGAGGAGATTCATATGTAGGGTGTGGATAACATGGGACTACCCATCTCTGGATGAGATTCATATGTAGGGTGTGGATAACCTGCGACAGACCATCTCTGGATGAGATTCATATGTAGGGTGTGGATAACCTGGGACAGACCATCTCTGGATGAGATTCATATGTAGGGTGTGGATAACCTGGGACAGACCATCTCTGGATGAGATTGACATGTAGGGTGTGGATAACCTGGGACAGACCATCTCTGGATGAGATTGACATGTAGGGTGTGGATAACCTGGGACTGCCATTTCTGAATGAGATTCATATGTACGGTGTGGATAACCTGGGACAGACCATCTCTGGATGAGATTGACATGTAGGGTGTGGATAAACTGGGACAGACCATCTCTGGATGAGATTGACGTAGGGTGTGGATAACCTGGGACAGACCATCTCTGGATGAGATTGACATGTAGGGTGTGGATAACCTGGGACTGCCCATCTCTGGATGAGATTCATATGTAGGGTGTGGATAACCTGGGACTGCCCATCACTGGATGAGATTGACGTAGGGAGTGGATAACCTGGGACAGACCATCTCTGGATGAGATTGACATGTAGGGTGTGGATAACCTGGGACAACCCATCTCTGGATGAGATTGACGTGTAGGGTGTGGATAACCTGGGACAGACAATCTCTGGATGAGATTGACCTGTAGGGTGTGGTTAACCTGGGACTGCCCATCTCTGGATGAGATTCATATGTAAGGTGTGGATAACCTGGGACAGACCCTCTCTGGAGGAGATTCATAAGTAGGGTGTGGATAACATGGGACTACCCATCTCTGGATGAGATTCATATGTAGGGTGTGGATAACCTGCGACAGACCATCTCTGGATGAGATTCATATGTAGGGTGTGGATAACCTGGGACAGACCATCTCTGGATGAGATTCATATGTAGGGTGTGGATAACCTGGGACAGACCATCTCTGGATGAGATTGACATGTAGGGTGTGGATAACCTGGGACAGACCATCTCTGGATGAGATTGACATGTAGGGTGTGGATAACCTGGGACTGCCATTTCTGAATGAGATTCATATGTAGGGTGTGGATAACCTGGGACAGACCATCTCTGGATGAGATTGACATGTAGGGTGTGGATAACCTGGGACAACCCATCTCTGGAGAAGATTCATATGTAGGGTGTGGATAACCTGGGACAGACCATCTCTGGATGAGATTGACATGAAGGGTGTGGATAACCTGGGACAGACCATCTCTGGATGAGATTGACATGTAGGGTGTGGTTAACCTGGGACAGACCATCTCTGGATGAGATTCATATGTAGGGTGTGGATAACCTGGGACAGACCATCTCTGGATGAGATTCATATGTAGGGTGTGGATAACCTGGGACAGACCATCTCTGGATGAGATTGACATGAAGGGTGTGGATAAACTGGGACAGACCATCTCTGGATGAGATTCATATGTAGGGTGTGGATAACCTGGGACAGACCATCTCTGGATGAGATTCATATGTAGGGTGTGGATAACCTGGGACAGACCATCTCTGGATGAGATTGACATGTAGGATGTGGATAACCTGGGACAGAGCATCTCTGGATGAGATTCATATGTAGGGTGTGGATAAACTGGGACAGACCATCTCTGGATGAGATTGACATGTAGGGTGTGGATAACCTGGGACTACCCATCTCTGGATGAGATTCATATGTAGGGTGCGGATAACCTGGGACAGACCATCTCTGGATGAGATTGACGTAGGGTGTGGATAACCTGGGACAGACCATCTCTGGATGAGATTGATGTAGGGGGAGGATAACGTGGGACTGCCCATCTCTGGATGAGATTGACGTAGGGTGTGGATAACCTGGGACTGCCCATCTCTGGATGAGATTCATATGTAGGGTGTGGATAACCTGGGACTGCCCATCACTGGATGAGATTGACGTAGGGAGTGGATAACCTGGGACAGACCATCTCTGGATGAGATTGACATGTAGGGTGTGGATAACCTGGGACAACCCATCTCTGGATGAGATTGACGTGTAGGGTGTGGATAACCTGGGACTGCCATTTCTGAATGAGATTCATATGTAGGGTGTGGATAACCTGGGACAGACCATCTCTGGATGAGATTGACATGTAGGGTGTGGATAACCTGGGACAACCCATCTCTGGAGAAGATTCATATGTAGGGTGTGGATAACCTGGGACAGACCATCTCTGGATGAGATTGACATGAAGGGTGTGGATAACCTGGGACAGACCATCTCTGGATGAGATTGACATGTAGGGTGTGGTTAACCTGGGACAGACCATCTCTGGATGAGATTCATATGTAGGGTGTGGATAACCTGGGACAGACCATCTCTGGATGAGATTCATATGTAGGGTGTGGATAACCTGGGACAGACCATCTCTGGATGAGATTGACATGAAGGGTGTGGATAAACTGGGACAGACCATCTCTGGATGAGATTCATATGTAGGGTGTGGATAACCTGGGACAGACCATCTCTGGATGAGATTCATATGTAGGGTGTGGATAACCTGGGACAGACCATCTCTGGATGAGATTGACATGTAGGATGTGGATAACCTGGGACAGAGCATCTCTGGATGAGATTCATATGTAGGGTGTGGATAACCTGGGACAGACCATCTCTGGATGAGATTGACATGTAGGGTGTGGATAACCTGGGACTACCCATCTCTAGATGAGATTCATATGTAGGGTGCGGATAACCTGGGACAGACCATCTCTGGATGAGATTGACGTAGGGTGTGGATAACCTGGGACAGACCATCTCTGGATGAGATTGATGTAGGGGGTGGATAATGTGGGACTGCCCATCTCTGGATGAGATTGACGTAGGGTGTAGATAACCTGGGACTGCCCATCTCTGGATGAGATTCATATGTAGGGTGTGGATAACCTGGGACTGCCCATCACTGGATGAGATTGACGTAGGGAGTGGATAACGTGGGACAGACCATCTCTGGATGAGATTGACATGTAGGGTGTGGATAACCTGCGACAACCCATCTCTGGATGAGATTGACGTGTAGGGTGTGGATAACCTGGGACAGACAATCTCTGGATGAGATTGACCTCTAGGGTGTGGTTAACCTGGGACTGCCCATCTCTGGATGAGATTCATATGTAAGGTGTGGTTAACCTGGGACAGACCATCTCTGGAGGAGATTCATATGTAGGGTGTGGATAAAGTGGGACTACCCATCTCTGGATGAGATTCATATGTAGGATGTGGATAACCTGCGACAGACCATCTCTGGATGAGATTCATATGTAGGGTGTGGATAACCTGGGACAGACCATCTCTGGATGAGATTCATATGTAGGGTGTGGATAACCTGGGACAGACCATCTCTGGATGAGATTGACATGTAGGGTGTGGATAACCTGGGACAGACCATCTCTGGATGAGATTGACATGTAGGGTGTGGATAACCTGGGACTGCCATTTCTGAATGAGATTCATATGTACGGTGTGGATAACCTGGGACAGACCATCTCTGGATGAGATTGACATGTAGGGTGTGGATAAACTGGGACAGACCATCTCTGGATGAGATTGACGTAGGGTGTGGATAACCTGGGACAGACCATCTCTGGATGAGATTGACATGTAGGGTGTGGATAACCTGGGACTGCCCATCTGTGGATGAGATTCATATGTAGGGTGTGGATAACCTGGGACTGCCCATCACTGGATGAGATTGACGTAGGGAGTGGATAACCTGGGAAAGACCATCTCTGGATGAGATTGACATGTAGGGTGTGGATAACCTGGGACAACCCATCTCTGGATGAGATTGACGTGTAGGGTGTGGATAACCTGGGACAGACAATCTCTGGATGAGATTGACCTGTAGGGTGTGGTTAACCTGGGACTGCCCATCTCTGGATGAGATTCATATGTAAGGTGTGGATAACCTGGGACAGACCCTCTCTGGAGGAGATTCATATGTAGGGTGTGGATAACATGGGACTACCCATCTCTGGATGAGATTCATATGTAGGGTGTGGATAACCTGCGACAGACCATCTCTGGATGAGATTCATATGTAGGGTGTGGATAACCTGGGACAGACCATCTCTGGATGAGATTCATATGTAGGGTGTGGATAACCTGGGACAGACCATCTCTGGATGAGATTGACATGTAGGGTGTGGATAACCTGGGACAGACCATCTCTGGATGAGATTGACATGTAGGGTGTGGATAACCTGGGACTGCCATTTCTGAATGAGATTCATATGTAGGGTGTGGATAACCTGGGACAGACCATCTCTGGATGAGATTGACATGTAGGGTGCGGATAACCTGGGACAACCCATCTCTGGAGAAGATTCATATGTAGGGTGTGGATAACCTGGGACAGACCATCTCTGGATGAGATTGACATGAAGGGTGTGGATAACCTGGGACAGACCATCTCTGGATGAGATTGACATGTAGGGTGTGGTTAACCTGGGACAGACCATCTCTGGATGAGATTCATATGTAGGGTGTGGATAACCTGGGACAGACCATCTCTGGATGAGATTCATATGTAGGGTGTGGATAACCTGGGACAGACCATCTCTGGATGAGATTGACATGAAGGGTGTGGATAAACTGGGACAGACCATCTCTGGATGAGATTCATATGTAGGGTGTGGATAACCTGGGACAGACCATCTCTGGATGAGATTCATATGTAGGGTGTGGATAACCTGGGACAGACCATCTCTGGATGAGATTGACATGTAGGATGTGGATAACCTGGGACAGAGCATCTCTGGATGAGATTCATATGTAGGGTGTGGATAACCTGGGACAGACCATCTCTGGATGAGATTGACATGTAGGGTGTGGATAACCTGGGACTACCCATCTCTGGATGAGATTCATATGTAGGGTGCGGATAACCTGGGACAGACCATCTCTGGATGAGATTGACGTAGGGTGTGGATAACCTGGGACAGACCATCTCTGGATGAGATTGATGTAGGGGGAGGATAACGTGGGACTGCCCATCTCTGGATGAGATTGACGTAGGGTGTGGATAACCTGGGACTGCCCATCTCTGGATGAGATTCATATGTAGGGTGTGGATAACCTGGGACGGCCAATCACTGGATGAGATTGACGTAGGGAGTGGATAACCTGGGACAGACCATCTCTGGATGAGATTGACATGTAGGGTGTGGATAACCTGGGACAACCCATCTCTGGATGAGATTGACGTGTAGGGTGTGGATAACCTGGGACTGCCATTTCTGAATGAGATTCATATGTAGGGTGTGGATAACCTGGGACAGACCATCTCTGGATGAGATTGACATGTAGGGTGTGGATAACCTGGGACAACCCATCTCTGGAGAAGATTCATATGTAGGGTGTGGATAACCTGGGACAGACCATCTCTGGATGAGATTGACATGAAGGGTGTGGATAACCTGGGACAGACCATCTCTGGATGAGATTGACATGTAGGGTGTGGTTAACCTGGGACAGACCATCTCTGGATGAGATTCATATGTAGGGTGTGGATAACCTGGGACAGACCATCTCTGGATGAGATTCATATGTAGGGTGTGGATAACCTGGGACAGACCATCTCTGGATGAGATTGACATGAAGGGTGTGGATAAACTGGGACAGACCATCTCTGGATGAGATTCATATGTAGGGTGTGGATAACCTGGGACAGACCATCTCTGGATGAGATTCATATGTAGGGTGTGGATAACCTGGGACAGACCATCTCTGGATGAGATTGACATGTAGGATGTGGATAACCTGGGACAGAGCATCTCTGGATGAGATTCATATGTAGGGTGTGGATAACCTGGGACAGACCATCTCTGGATGAGATTGACATGTAGGGTGTGGATAACCTGGGACTACCCATCTCTGGATGAGATTCATATGTAGGGTGCGGATAACCTGGGACAGACCATCTCTGGATGAGATTGACATAGGGTGTGGATAACCTGGGACAGACCATCTCTGGATGAGATTGATGTAGGGGGAGGATAACGTGGGACTGCCCATCTCTGGATGAGATTGACGTAGGGTGTGGATAACCTGGGACTGCCCATCTCTGGATGAGATTCATATGTAGGGTGTGGATAACCTGGGACTGCCCATCACTGGATGAGATTGACGTAGGGAGTGGATAACCTGGGACAGACCATCTCTGGATGAGATTGACATGTAGGGTGTGGATAACCTGGGACAACCCATCTCTGGATGAGATTGACGTGTAGGGTGTGGATAACCTGGGACAGACAATCTCTGGATGAGATTGACCTGTAGGGTGTGGTTAACCTGGGACTGCCCATCTCTGGATGAGATTCATATGTAAGGTGTGGATAACCTGGGACAGACCCTCTCTGGAGGAGATTCATATGTAGGGTGTGGATAACATGGGACTACCCATCTCTGGATGAGATTCATATGTAGGGTGTGGATAACCTGCGACAGACCATCTCTGGATGAGATTCATATGTAGGGTGTGGATAACCTGGGACAGACCATCTCTGGATGAGATTCATATGTAGGGTGTGGATAACCTGGGACAGACCATCTCTGGATGAGATTGACATGTAGGGTGTGGATAACCTGGGACAGACCATCTCTGGATGAGATTGACATGTAGGGTGTGGATAACCTGGGACTGCCATTTCTGAATGAGATTCATATGTAGGGTGTGGATAACCTGGGACAGACCATCTCTGGATGAGATTGACATGTAGGGTGCGGATAACCTGGGACAACCCATCTCTGGAGAAGATTCATATGTAGGGTGTGGATAACCTGGGACAGACCATCTCTGGATGAGATTGACATGAAGGGTGTGGATAACCTGGGACAGACCATCTCTGGATGAGATTGACATGTAGGGTGTGGTTAACCTGGGACAGACCATCTCTGGATGAGATTCATATGTAGGGTGTGGATAACCTGGGACAGACCATCTCTGGATGAGATTCATATGTAGGGTGTGGATAACCTGGGACAGACCATCTCTGGATGAGATTGACATGAAGGGTGTGGATAAACTGGGACAGACCATCTCTGGATGAGATTCATATGTAGGGTGTGGATAACCTGGGACAGACCATCTCTGGATGAGATTCATATGTAGGGTGTGGATAACCTGGGACAGACCATCTCTGGATGAGATTGACATGTAGGATGTGGATAACCTGGGACAGAGCATCTCTGGATGAGATTCATATGTAGGGTGTGGATAACCTGGGACAGACCATCTCTGGATGAGATTGACATGTAGGGTGTGGATAACCTGGGACTACCCATCTCTGGATGAGATTCATATGTAGGGTGCGGATAACCTGGGACAGACCATCTCTGGATGAGATTGACGTAGGGTGTGGATAACCTGGGACAGACCATCTCTGGATGAGATTGATGTAGGGGGAGGATAACGTGGGACTGCCCATCTCTGGATGAGATTGACGTAGGGTGTGGATAACCTGGGACTGCCCATCTCTGGATGAGATTCATATGTAGGGTGTGGATAACCTGGGACGGCCAATCACTGGATGAGATTGACGTAGGGAGTGGATAACCTGGGACAGACCATCTCTGGATGAGATTGACATGTAGGGTGTGGATAACCTGGGACAACCCATCTCTGGATGAGATTGACGTGTAGGGTGTGGATAACCTGGGACTGCCATTTCTGAATGAGATTCATATGTAGGGTGTGGATAACCTGGGACAGACCATCTCTGGATGAGATTGACATGTAGGGTGTGGATAACCTGGGACAACCCATCTCTGGAGAAGATTCATATGTAGGGTGTGGATAACCTGGGACAGACCATCTCTGGATGAGATTGACATGAAGGGTGTGGATAACCTGGGACAGACCATCTCTGGATGAGATTGACATGTAGGGTGTGGTTAACCTGGGACAGACCATCTCTGGATGAGATTCATATGTAGGGTGTGGATAACCTGGGACAGACCATCTCTGGATGAGATTCATATGTAGGGTGTGGATAACCTGGGACAGACCATCTCTGGATGAGATTGACATGAAGGGTGTGGATAAACTGGGACAGACCATCTCTGGATGAGATTCATATGTAGGGTGTGGATAACCTGGGACAGACCATCTCTGGATGAGATTCATATGTAGGGTGTGGATAACCTGGGACAGACCATCTCTGGATGAGATTGACATGTAGGATGTGGATAACCTGGGACAGAGCATCTCTGGATGAGATTCATATGTAGGGTGTGGATAACCTGGGACAGACCATCTCTGGATGAGATTGACATGTAGGGTGTGGATAACCTGGGACTACCCATCTCTGGATGAGATTCATATGTAGGGTGCGGATAACCTGGGACAGACCATCTCTGGATGAGATTGACATAGGGTGTGGATAACCTGGGACAGACCATCTCTGGATGAGATTGATGTAGGGGGAGGATAACGTGGGACTGCCCATCTCTGGATGAGATTGACGTAGGGTGTGGATAACCTGGGACTGCCCATCTCTGGATGAGATTCATATGTAGGGTGTGGATAACCTGGGACTGCCCATCACTGGATGAGATTGACGTAGGGAGTGGATAACCTGGGACAGACCATCTCTGGATGAGATTGACATGTAGGGTGTGGATAACCTGGGACAACCCATCTCTGGATGAGATTGACGTGTAGGGTGTGGATAACCTGGGACAGACAATCTCTGGAGGAGATTCATATGTAGGGTGTGGATAACATGGGACTACGCCTCTCTGGATGAGATTCATATGTAGGATGTGGATAACCTGCGACAGACCATCTCTGGATGAGATTCATATGTAGGGTGTGGATAACCTGGGACAGACCATCTCTGGATGAGATTCATATGTAGAGTGTGGATAACCTGGGACAGACCATCTCTGGATGAGATTGACATGTAGGGTGTGGATAACCTGGGACAGACCATCTCTGGATGAGATTGACATGTAGGGTGTGGATAACCTGGGACTGCCATTTCTGAATGAGATTCATATGTACGGTGTGGATAACCTGGGACAGACCATCTCTGGATGAGATTGACATGTAGGGTGTGGATAAACTGGGACAGACCATCTCTGGATGAGATTGACGTAGGGTGTGGATAACCTGGGACAGACCATCTCTGGATGATATTGACATGTAGGGTGTGGATAACCTGGGACTGCCCATCTCTGGATGAGATTCATATGTAGGGTGTGGATAACCTGGGACTGCCCATCACTGTATGAGATTGACGTAGGGAGTGGATAACCTGGGGCAGACCATCTCTGGATGAGATTGACATGTAGGGTGTGGATAACCTGGGACAACCCATCTCTGGATGAGATTGACGTGTAGGGTGTGGATAACCTGTGACAGACAATCTCTGGATGAGATTGACCTGTAGGGTGTGGATAACATGGGACTACCCATCTCTGGATGAGATTCATATGTAGGGTGTGGATAACCTGCGACAGACCATCTCTGGATGAGATTCATATGTAGGGTGTGGATAACCTGGGACAGACCATCTCTGGATGAGATTGACATGTAGGGTGTGGATAACCTGGGACAACCCATCTCTGGAGAAGATTCATATGTAGGGTGTGGATAACCTGGGACAGACCATCTCTGGATGAGATTGACATGAAGGGTGTGGATAACCTGGGACAGACCATCTCTGGATGAGATTGACATGTAGGGTGTGGTTAACCTGGGACAGACCATCTCTGGATGAGATTCATATGTAGGGTGTGGATAACCTGGGACAGACCATCTCTGGATGAGATTCATATGTAGGGTGTGGATAACCTGGGACAGACCATCTCTGGATGAGATTGACATGAAGGGTGTGGATAAACTGGGACAGACCATCTCTGGATGAGATTCATATGTAGGGTGTGGATAACCTGGGACAGACCATCTCTGGATGAGATTCATATGTAGGGTGTGGATAACCTGGGACAGACCATCTCTGGATGAGATTGACATGTAGGATGTGGATAACCTGGGACAGAGCATCTCTGGATGAGATTCATATGTAGGGTGTGGATAACCTGGGACAGACCATCTCTGGATGAGATTGACATGTAGGGTGTGGATAACCTGGGACTACCCATCTCTGGATGAGATTCATATGTAGGGTGCGGATAACCTGGGACAGACCATCTCTGGATGAGATTGACGTAGGGTGTGGATAACCTGGGACAGACCATCTCTGGATGAGATTGATGTAGGGGGAGGATAACGTGGGACTGCCCATCTCTGGATGAGATTGACGTAGGGTGTGGATAACCTGGGACTGCCCATCTCTGGATGAGATTCATATGTAGGGTGTGGATAACCTGGGACTGCCCATCACTGGATGAGATTGACGTAGGGAGTGGATAACCTGGGACAGACCATCTCTGGATGAGATTGACATGTAGGGTGTGGATAACCTGGGACAACCCATCTCTGGATGAGATTGACGTGTAGGGTGTGGATAACCTGGGACTGCCATTTCTGAATGAGATTCATATGTAGGGTGTGGATAACCTGGGACAGACCATCTCTGGATGAGATTGACATGTAGGGTGTGGATAACCAGGGACAACCCATCTCTGGAGAAGATTCATATGTAGGGTGTGGATAACCTGGGACAGACCATCTCTGGATGAGATTGACATGAAGGGTGTGGATAACCTGGGACAGACCATCTCTGGATGAGATTGACATGTAGGGTGTGGTTAACCTGGGACAGACCATCTCTGGATGAGATTCATATGTAGGGTGTGGATAACCTGGGACAGACCATCTCTGGATGAGATTCATATGTAGGGTGTGGATAACCTGGGACAGACCATCTCTGGATGAGATTGACATGAAGGGTGTGGATAAACTGGGACAGACCATCTCTGGATGAGATTCATATGTAGGGTGTGGATAACCTGGGACAGACCATCTCTGGATGAGATTCATATGTAGGGTGTGGATAACCTGGGACAGACCATCTCTGGATGAGATTGACATGTAGGATGTGGATAACCTGGGACAGAGCATCTCTGGATGAGATTCATATGTAGGGTGTGGATAACCTGGGACAGACCATCTCTGGATGAGATTGACATGTAGGGTGTGGATAACCTGGGACTACCCATCTCTGGATGAGATTCATATGTAGGGTGCGGATAACCTGGGACAGACCATCTCTGGATGAGATTGACGTAGGGTGTGGATAACCTGGGACAGACCATCTCTGGATGAGATTGATGTAGGGGGTGGATAATGTGGGACTGCCCATCTCTGGATGAGATTGACGTAGGGTGTAGATAACCTGGGACTGCCCATCTCTGGATGAGATTCATATGTAGGGTGTGGATAACCTGGGACTGCCCATCACTGGATGAGATTGACGTAGGGAGTGGATAACGTGGGACAGACCATCTCTGGATGAGATTGACATGTAGGGTGTGGATAACCTGGGACAACCCATCTCTGGATGAGATTGACGTGTAGGGTGTGGATAACCTGGGACAGACAATCTCTGGATGAGATTGACCTCTAGGGTGTGGTTAACCTGGGACTGCCCATCTCTGGATGAGATTCATATGTAAGGTGTGGTTAACCTGGGACAGACCATCTCTGGAGGAGATTCATATGTAGGGTGTGGATAAAGTGGGACTACCCATCTCTGGATGAGATTCATATGTAGGATGTGGATAACCTGCGACAGACCATCTCTGGATGAGATTCATATGTAGGGTGTGGATAACCTGGGACAGACCATCTCTGGATGAGATTCATATGTAGGGTGTGGATAACCTGGGACAGACCATCTCTGGATGAGATTGACATGTAGGGTGTGGATAACCTGGGACAGACCATCTCTGGATGAGATTGACATGTAGGGTGTGGATAACCTGGGACTGCCATTTCTGAATGAGATTCATATGTACGGTGTGGATAACCTGGGACAGACCATCTCTGGATGAGATTGACATGTAGGGTGTGGATAAACTGGGACAGACCATCTCTGGATGAGATTGACGTAGGGTGTGGATAACCTGGGACAGACCATCTCTGGATGAGATTGACATGTAGGGTGTGGATAACCTGGGACTGCCCATCTCTGGATGAGATTCATATGTAGGGTGTGGATAACCTGGGACTGCCCATCACTGGATGAGATTGACGTAGGGAGTGGATAACCTGGGACAGACCATCTCTGGATGAGATTGACATGTAGGGTGTGGATAACCTGGGACAACCCATCTCTGGATGAGATTGACGTGTAGGGTGTGGATAACCTGGGACAGACAATCTCTGGATGAGATTGACCTGTAGGGTGTGGTTAACCTGGGACTGCCCATCTCTGGATGAGATTCATATGTAAGGTGTGGATAACCTGGGACAGACCCTCTCTGGAGGAGATTCATATGTAGGGTGTGGATAACATGGGACTACCCATCTCTGGATGAGATTCATATGTAGGGTGTGGATAACCTGCGACAGACCATCTCTGGATGAGATTCATATGTAGGGTGTGGATAACCTGGGACAGACCATCTCTGGATGAGATTCATATGTAGGGTGTGGATAACCTGGGACAGACCATCTCTGGATGAGATTGACATGTAGGGTGTGGATAACCTGGGACAGACCATCTCTGGATGAGATTGACATGTAGGGTGTGGATAACCTGGGACTGCCATTTCTGAATGAGATTCATATGTAGGGTGTGGATAACCTGGGACAGACCATCTCTGGATGAGATTGACATGTAGGGTGTGGATAACCTGGGACAACCCATCTCTGGAGAAGATTCATATGTAGGGTGTGGAAACCTGGGACAGACCATCTCTGGATGAGATTGACATGAAGGGTGTGGATAACCTGGGACAGACCATCTCTGGATGAGATTGACATGTAGGGTGTGGTTAACCTGGGACAGACCATCTCTGGATGAGATTCATATGTAGGGTGTGGATAACCTGGGACAGACCATCTCTGGATGAGATTCATATGTAGGGTGTGGATAACCTGGGACAGACCATCTCTGGATGAGATTGACATGAAGGGTGTGGATAAACTGGGACAGACCATCTCTGGATGAGATTCATATGTAGGGTGTGGATAACCTGGGACAGACCATCTCTGGATGAGATTCATATGTAGGGTGTGGATAACCTGGGACAGACCATCTCTGGATGAGATTGACATGTAGGATGTGGATAACCTGGGACAGAGCATCTCTGGATGAGATTCATATGTAGGGTGTGGATAACCTGGGACAGACCATCTCTGGATGAGATTGACATGTAGGGTGTGGATAACCTGGGACTACCCATCTCTGGATGAGATTCATATGTAGGGTGCGGATAACCTGGGACAGACCATCTCTGGATGAGATTGACGTAGGGTGTGGATAACCTGGGACAGACCATCTCTGGATGAGATTGATGTAGGGGGAGGATAACGTGGGACTGCCCATCTCTGGATGAGATTGACGTAGGGTGTGGATAACCTGGGACTGCCCATCTCTGGATGAGATTCATATGTAGGGTGTGGATAACCTGGGACTGCCCATCACTGGATGAGATTGACGTAGGGAGTGGATAACCTGGGACAGACCATCTCTGGATGAGATTGACATGTAGGGTGTGGATAACCTGGGACAACCCATCTCTGGATGAGATTGACGTGTAGGGTGTGGATAACCTGGGACTGCCATTTCTGAATGAGATTCATATGTAGGGTGTGGATAACCTGGGACAGAACATCTCTGGATGAGATTGACATGTAGGGTGTGGATAACCTGGGACAACCCATCTCTGGAGAAGATTCATATGTAGGGTGTGGATAACCTGGGACAGACCATCTCTGGATGAGATTGACATGAAGGGTGTGGATAACCTGGGACAGACCATCTCTGGATGAGATTGACATGTAGGGTGTGGTTAACCTGGGACAGACCATCTCTGGATGAGATTCATATGTAGGGTGTGGATAACCTGGGACAGACCATCTCTGGATGAGATTCATATGTAGGGTGTGGATAACCTGGGACAGACCATCTCTGGATGAGATTGACATGAAGGGTGTGGATAAACTGGGACAGACCATCTCTGGATGAGATTCATATGTAGGGTGTGGATAACCTGGGACAGACCATCTCTGGATGAGATTCATATGTAGGGTGTGGATAACCTGGGACAGACCATCTCTGGATGAGATTGACATGTAGGATGTGGATAACCTGGGACAGAGCATCTCTGGATGAGATTCATATGTAGGGTGTGGATAACCTGGGACAGACCATCTCTGGATGAGATTGACATGTAGGGTGTGGATAACCTGGGACTACCCATCTCTGGATGAGATTCATATGTAGGGTGCGGATAACCTGGGACAGACCATCTCTGGATGAGATTGACATAGGGTGTGGATAACCTGGGACAGACCATCTCTGGATGAGATTGATGTAGGGGGAGGATAACGTGGGACTGCCCATCTCTGGATGAGATTGACGTAGGGTGTGGATAACCTGGGACTGCCCATCTCTGGATGAGATTCATATGTAGGGTGTGGATAACCTGGGACTGCCCATCACTGGATGAGATTGACGTAGGGAGTGGATAACCTGGGACAGACCATCTCTGGATGAGATTGACATGTAGGGTGTGGATAACCTGGGACAACCCATCTCTGGATGAGATTGACGTGTAGGGTGTGGATAACCTGGGACAGACAATCTCTGGATGAGATTGACCTGTAGGGTGTGGTTAACCTGGGACTGCCCATCTCTGGATGAGATTCATATGTAAGGTGTGGATAACCTGGGACAGACCATCTCTGGAGGAGATTCATATGTAGGGTGTGGATAACATGGGACTACCCCTCTCTGGATGAGATTCATATGTAGGATGTGGATAACCTGCGACAGACCATCTCTGGATGAGATTCATATGTAGGGTGTGGATAACCTGGGACAGACCATCTCTGGATGAGATTCATATGTAGAGTGTGGATAACCTGGGACAGACCATCTCTGGATGATATTGACATGTAGGGTGTGGATAACCTGGGACAGACCATCTCTGGATGAGATTGACATGTAGGGTGTGGATAACCTGGGACTGCCATTTCTGAATGAGATTCATATGTACGGTGTGGATAACCTGGGACAGACCATCTCTGGATGAGATTGACATGTAGGGTGTGGATAAACTGGGACAGACCATCTCTGGATGAGATTGACGTAGGGTGTGGATAACCTGGGACAGACCATCTCTGGATGATATTGACATGTAGGGTGTGGATAACCTGGGACTGCCCATCTCTGGATGAGATTCATATGTAGGGTGTGGATAACCTGGGACTGCCCATCACTGTATGAGATTGACGTAGGGAGTGGATAACCTGGGGCAGACCATCTCTGGATGAGATTGACATGTAGGGTGTGGATAACCTGGGACAACCCATCTCTGGATGAGATTGACGTGTAGGGTGTGGATAACCTGTGACAGACAATCTCTGGATGAGATTGACCTGTAGGGTGTGGATAACATGGGACTACCCATCTCTGGATGAGATTCATATGTAGGGTGTGGATAACCTGCGACAGACCATCTCTGGAGGAGATTCATATGTAGGGTGTGGATAAAGTGGGACTACCCATCTCTGGATGAGATTCTTATGTAGGATGTGGATAACCTGCGACAGACCATCTCTGGATGAGATTCATATGTAGGGTGTGGATAACCTGGGACAGACCATCTCTGGATGAGATTCATATGTAGGGTGTGGATAACCTGGGACAGACCATCTCTGGATGAGATTGACATGTAGGGTGTGGATAACCTGGGACAGACCATCTCTGGATGAGATTGACATGTAGGGTGTGGATAACCTGGGACTGCCATTTCTGAATGAGATTCATATGTACGGTGTGGATAACCTGGGACAGACCATCTCTGGATGAGATTGACATGTAGGGTGTGGATAAACTGGGACAGACCATCTCTGGATGAGATTGACGTAGGGTGTGGATAACCTGGGACAGACCATCTCTGGATGAGATTGACATGTAGGGTGTGGATAACCTGGGACTGCCCATCTCTGGATGAGATTCATATGTAGGGTGTGGATAACCTGGGACTGCCCATCACTGGATGAGATTGACGTAGGGAGTGGATAACCTGGGACAGACCATCTCTGGATGAGATTGACATGTAGGGTGTGGATAACCTGGGACAACCCATCTCTGGATGAGATTGACGTGTAGGGTGTGGATAACCTGGGACAGACAATCTCTGGATGAGATTGACCTGTAGGGTGTGGTTAACCTGGGACTGCCCATCTCTGGATGAGATTCATATGTAAGGTGTGGATAACCTGGGACAGACCCTCTCTGGAGGAGATTCATATGTAGGGTGTGGATAACATGGGACTACCCATCTCTGGATGAGATTCATATGTAGGGTGTGGATAACCTGCGACAGACCATCTCTGGATGAGATTCATATGTAGGGTGTGGATAACCTGGGACAGACCATCTCTGGATGAGATTCATATGTAGGGTGTGGATAACCTGGGACAGACCATCTCTGGATGAGATTGACATGTAGGGTGTGGATAACCTGGGACAGACCATCTCTGGATGAGATTGACATGTAGGGTGTGGATAACCTGGGACTGCCATTTCTGAATGAGATTCATATGTAGGGTGTGGATAACCTGGGACAGACCATCTCTGGATGAGATTGACATGTAGGGTGTGGATAACCTGGGACAACCCATCTCTGGAGAAGATTCATATGTAGGGTGTGGAAACCTGGGACAGACCATCTCTGGATGAGATTGACATGAAGGGTGTGGATAACCTGGGACAGACCATCTCTGGATGAGATTGACATGTAGGGTGTGGTTAACCTGGGACAGACCATCTCTGGATGAGATTCATATGTAGGGTGTGGATAACCTGGGACAGACCATCTCTGGATGAGATTCATATGTAGGGTGTGGATAACCTGGGACAGACCATCTCTGGATGAGATTGACATGAAGGGTGTGGATAAACTGGGACAGACCATCTCTGGATGAGATTCATATGTAGGGTGTGGATAACCTGGGACAGACCATCTCTGGATGAGATTCATATGTAGGGTGTGGATAACCTGGGACAGACCATCTCTGGATGAGATTGACATGTAGGATGTGGATAACCTGGGACAGAGCATCTCTGGATGAGATTCATATGTAGGGTGTGGATAACCTGGGACAGACCATCTCTGGATGAGATTGACATGTAGGGTGTGGATAACCTGGGACTACCCATCTCTGGATGAGATTCATATGTAGGGTGCGGATAACCTGGGACAGACCATCTCTGGATGAGATTGACGTAGGGTGTGGATAACCTGGGACAGACCATCTCTGGATGAGATTGATGTAGGGGGAGGATAACGTGGGACTGCCCATCTCTGGATGAGATTGACGTAGGGTGTGGATAACCTGGGACTGCCCATCTCTGGATGAGATTCATATGTAGGGTGTGGATAACCTGGGACTGCCCATCACTGGATGAGATTGACGTAGGGAGTGGATAACCTGGGACAGACCATCTCTGGATGAGATTGACATGTAGGGTGTGGATAACCTGGGACAACCCATCTCTGGATGAGATTGACGTGTAGGGTGTGGATAACCTGGGACTGCCATTTCTGAATGAGATTCATATGTAGGGTGTGGATAACGTGGGACAGACCATCTCTGGATTAGATTGACATGTAGGGTGTGGATAACCTGGGACAACCCATCTCTGGAGAAGATTCATATGTAGGGTGTGGATAACCTGGGACAGACCATCTCTGGATGAGATTGACATGAAGGGTGTGGATAACCTGGGACAGACCATCTCTGGATGAGATTGACATGTAGGGTGTGGTTAACCTGGGACAGACCATCTCTGGATGAGATTCATATGTAGGGTGTGGATAACCTGGGACAGACCATCTCTGGATGAGATTCATATGTAGGGTGTGGATAACCTGGGACAGACCATCTCTGGATGAGATTGACATGAAGGGTGTGGATAAACTGGGACAGACCATCTCTGGATGAGATTCATATGTAGGGTGTGGATAACCTGGGACAGACCATCTCTGGATGAGATTCATATGTAGGGTGTGGATAACCTGGGACAGACCATCTCTGGATGAGATTGACATGTAGGATGTGGATAACCTGGGACAGAGCATCTCTGGATGAGATTCATATGTAGGGTGTGGATAACCTGGGACAGACCATCTCTGGATGAGATTGACATGTAGGGTGTGGATAACCTGGGACTACCCATCTCTGGATGAGATTCATATGTAGGGTGCGGATAACCTGGGACAGACCATCTCTGGATGAGATTGACATAGGGTGTGGATAACCTGGGACAGACCATCTCTGGATGAGATTGATGTAGGGGGAGGATAACGTGGGACTGCCCATCTCTGGATGAGATTGACGTAGGGTGTGGATAACCTGGGACTGCCCATCTCTGGATGAGATTCATATGTAGGGTGTGGATAACCTGGGACTGCCCATCACTGGATGAGATTGACGTAGGGAGTGGATAACCTGGGACAGACCATCTCTGGATGAGATTGACATGTAGGGTGTGGATAACCTGGGACAACCCATCTCTGGATGAGATTGACGTGTAGGGTGTGGATAACCTGGGACAGACAATCTCTGGATGAGATTGACCTGTAGGGTGTGGTTAACCTGGGACTGCCCATCTCTGGATGAGATTCATATGTAAGGTGTGGATAACCTGGGACAGACCATCTCTGGAGGAGATTCATATGTAGGGTGTGGATAACATGGGACTACCCCTCTCTGGATGAGATTCATATGTAGGATGTGGATAACCTGCGACAGACCATCTCTGGATGAGATTCATATGTAGGGTGTGGATAACCTGGGACAGACCATCTCTGGATGAGATTCATATGTAGAGTGTGGATAACCTGGGACAGACCATCTCTGGATGAGATTGACATGTAGGGTGTGGATAACCTGGGACAGACCATCTCTGGATGAGATTGACATGTAGGGTGTGGATAACCTGGGACTTCCATTTCTGAATGAGATTCATATGTACGGTGTGGATAACCTGGGACAGACCATCTCTGGATGAGATTGACATGTAGGGTGTGGATAAACTGGGACAGACCATCTCTGGATGAGATTGACGTAGGGTGTGGATAACCTGGGACAGACCATCTCTGGATGATATTGACATGTAGGGTGTGGATAACCTGGGACTGCCCATCTCTGGATGAGATTCATATGTAGGGTGTGGATAACCTGGGACTGCCCATCACTGTATGAGATTGACGTAGGGAGTGGATAACCTGGGGCAGACCATCTCTGGATGAGATTGACATGTAGGGTGTGGATAACCTGGGACAACCCATCTCTGGATGAGATTGACGTGTAGGGTGTGGATAACCTGTGACAGACAATCTCTGGATGAGATTGACCTGTAGGGTGTGGATAACATGGGACTACCCATCTCTGGATGAGATTCATATGTAGGGTGTGGATAACCTGCGACAGACCATCTCTGGATGAGATTCATATGTAGGGTGTGGATAACCTGGGACAGACCATCTCTGGATGAGATTCATATGTAGGGTGTGGATAACCTGGGACAGACCATCTCTGGATGAGATTGACATGTAGGGTGTGGATAACCTGGGACAGATCATCTCTGGATGAGATTGACATGTAGGGTGTGGATAACCTGGGACTACCCATCTCTGGAGAAGATTCATATGTAGGGTGTGGATAACCTGGGACAGACCATCTCTGGATGAGATTGACAGGTAGGGTGTGGATAACTTGGGACAGACCATCTCTGGATGAGATTGACATGTAGGGTGTGGATAACCTGGGACAGACCATCTCTGGATGAGATTGACATTTAGGGTGTGGATAAACTGGGACAGTCCATCTCTGGTTAAGATTGACGTAGGGTGTCGATAACCTGGGACAGACCATCTCTGGATGAGATTGACATGTAGGGTGTGGATAACCTGGGACAGACCATCTCTGGATGAGATTAACATGTAGGGTGTGGATAACCTGGGACAGACCATCTCTGGATGAGATTGACATGTAGGGTGTGGATAACCTGGGACAGATCATCTCTGGATGAGATTGACATGTAGGGTGTGGATAACCTGGGACAGACGATCTCTGGATGAGATTCATATGTAGGGTGTGGATAACCTGGGACAGACCATCTCTGGATGAGATTGACATGTAGGGTGTGGATAACCTGGGACAGACCATCTCTGGATGAGATTGACATGTAGGGTGTGGATAACCTGGGACTGCCATTTCTGAATGAGATTCATATGTACGGTGTGGATAACCTGGGACAGACCATCTCTGGATGAGATTGACATGTAGGGTGTGGATAACCTGGGACTACCCATCTCTGGATGAGATTCATATGTAGGGTGCGGATAACCTGGGACAGACCATCTCTGGATGAGATTGACATAGGGTGTGGATAACCTGGGACAGACCATCTCTGGATGAGATTGATGTAGGGGGAGGATAACGTGGGACTGCCCATCTCTGGATGAGATTGACGTAGGGTGTGGATAACCTGGGACTGCCCATCTCTGGATGAGATTCATATGTAGGGTGTGGATAACCTGGGACTGCCCATCACTGGATGAGATTGACGTAGGGAGTGGATAACCTGGGACAGACCATCTCTGGATGAGATTGACATGTAGGGTGTGGATAACCTGGGACAACCCATCTCTGGATGAGATTGACGTGTAGGGTGTGGATAACCTGGGACAGACAATCTCTGGATGAGATTGACCTGTAGGGTGTGGTTAACCTGGGACTGCCCATCTCTGGATGAGATTCATATGTAAGGTGTGGATAACCTGGGACAGACCATCTCTGGAGGAGATTCATATGTAGGGTGTGGATAACATGGGACTACCCCTCTCTGGATGAGATTCATATGTAGGATGTGGATAACCTGCGACAGACCATCTCTGGATGAGATTCATATGTAGGGTGTGGATAACCTGGGACAGACCATCTCTGGATGAGATTCATATGTAGAGTGTGGATAACCTGGGACAGACCATCTCTGGATGAGATTGACATGTAGGGTGTGGATAACCTGGGACAGACCATCTCTGGATGAGATTGACATGTAGGGTGTGGATAACCTGGGACTTCCATTTCTGAATGAGATTCATATGTACGGTGTGGATAACCTGGGACAGACCATCTCTGGATGAGATTGACATGTAGGGTGTGGATAAACTGGGACAGACCATCTCTGGATGAGATTGACGTAGGGTGTGGATAACCTGGGACAGACCATCTCTGGATGATATTGACATGTAGGGTGTGGATAACCTGGGACTGCCCATCTCTGGATGAGATTCATATGTAGGGTGTGGATAACCTGGGACTGCCCATCACTGTATGAGATTGACGTAGGGAGTGGATAACCTGGGGCAGACCATCTCTGGATGAGATTGACATGTAGGGTGTGGATAACCTGGGACAACCCATCTCTGGATGAGATTGACGTGTAGGGTGTGGATAACCTGTGACAGACAATCTCTGGATGAGATTGACCTGTAGGGTGTGGATAACATGGGACTACCCATCTCTGGATGAGATTCATATGTAGGGTGTGGATAACCTGCGACAGACCATCTCTGGATGAGATTCATATGTAGGGTGTGGATAACCTGGGACAGACCATCTCTGGATGAGATTCATATGTAGGGTGTGGATAACCTGGGACAGACCATCTCTGGATGAGATTGACATGTAGGGTGTGGATAACCTGGGACAGATCATCTCTGGATGAGATTGACATGTAGGGTGTGGATAACCTGGGACTACCCATCTCTGGAGAAGATTCATATGTAGGGTGTGGATAACCTGGGACAGACCATCTCTGGATGAGATTGACAGGTAGGGTGTGGATAACTTGGGACAGACCATCTCTGGATGAGATTGACATGTAGGGTGTGGATAACCTGGGACAGACCATCTCTGGATGAGATTGACATTTAGGGTGTGGATAAACTGGGACAGTCCATCTCTGGTTAAGATTGACGTAGGGTGTCGATAACCTGGGACAGACCATCTCTGGATGAGATTGACATGTAGGGTGTGGATAACCTGGGACAGACCATCTCTGGATGAGATTAACATGTAGGGTGTGGATAACCTGGGACAGACCATCTCTGGATGAGATTGACATGTAGGGTGTGGATAACCTGGGACAGATCATCTCTGGATGAGATTGACATGTAGGGTGTGGATAACCTGGGACAGACGATCTCTGGATGAGATTGACATATAGGGTGTGGATAACCTGGGACAGACCATCTCTGGATGAGATTGACATGTAGGGTGTGGATAAACTGCGACAGACCATCTCTGGATGAGATTCATATGTAGGGTGTGGATAACCTGGGACAGACCATCTCTGGATGAGATTCATACGTACGGTGTGGATAACCTGGGACTACCCATCTCTGGATGAGATTCATATGTAGGGTGTGGATAACCTGGGACAGACCATCTCTGGATGAGATTGACGTAGGGTGTGGATAACCTGGGCCAGACCATCTCTGGATGAGATTGAAGTAGGGTGTGGATAACGTGGGACAGACCATCTCTGGATGAGATTGACGTAGGGTGTGGATAACCTGGGACAGACCATCTCTGGATGAGATTGACATGTAGGGTGTGGATAACCTGGGACAGACCATCTCTGGATGAGATTCATATGTAGGGTGTGGATAACCTGGGACAGACCATCTCTGGATGAGATTCATATGTAGGGTGTGGATAACCTGGGACAGACCATCTCTGGATGAGATTGACATGTAGGGTGTGGATAACCTGGGACTGCCATCTCTGAATGAGATTCATATGTTGGGTGTGGATAACCTGGGACAGACCATCTCTGGATGAGATTCATATGTAGGGTGTGGATAACCTGGGACAGACCATCTCTGGATGAGATTCATATGTAGGGTGTGGATAACCTGGGACAGACCATCTCTGGATGAGATTGACATGTAGGATGTGGATAACCTGGGACAGACCATCTCTGGATGAGATTGACATGAAGGGTGTGGATAACCTGGGACAGACCATCTCTGGATGAGATTCATATGTAGGGTGTGGATAACCTAGGACAGACCATCTCTGGATGAGATTCATATGTAGGGTGTGGATAACCTGGGACAGACCATCTCTGGATGAGATTGACATGTAGGATGTGGATAACCTGGGACAGACCATCTCTGGATGAGATTGACGTAGGTTGTGGATAACCTGGGACTGCCCATCTCTGGATGAGATTCATATGTAGGGTGTGGATAACCTGGGACTGCCCATCACTGGATGAGATTGACGTAGGGTGTGGATAACCTGCGACAGACCATCTCTGGATGAGATTCATATGTAGGGTGTGGATAACCTGGGACAGACCATCTCTGGATGAGATTCATATGTAGGGTGTGGATAACCTGGGACAGACCATCTCTGGATGAGATTGACATCTAGGGTGTGGATAACCTGGGACAGACCATCTCTGGATGAGATTGACATGTAGGGTGTGGATAACCTGGGACTGCCATCTCTGAATGAGATTCATATGTACGGTGTGAATAACCTGGGACAGACCATCTCTGGATGAGATTGACATTTGGGGTGTGGATAAACTGGGACAGTCCATCTCTGGTTAAGATTGACGTAGGGTGTCGATAACCTGGGACAGACCATCTCTGGATGAGATTGACATGTAGGGTGTGGATAACCTGGGACAGACCATCTCTGGATGAGATTGACATGTAGGGTGTGGATAACCTGGGACAGACCATCTCTGGATGAGATTGACATGTAGGGTGTGGATAACCTGGGACTGCCATTTCTGAATGAGATTCATATGTACGGTGTGGATAACCTGGGACAGACCATCTCTGGATGAGATTGACATGTAGGGTGTGGATAAACTGGGACAGACCATCTCTGGATGAGATTGACGTAGGGTGTGGATAACCTGGGACAGACCATCTCTGGATGATATTGACATGTAGGGTGTGGATAACCTGGGACTGCCCATCTCTGGATGAGATTCATATGTAGGGTGTGGATAACCTGGGACTGCCCATCACTGTATGAGATTGACGTAGGGAGTGGATAACCTGGGGCAGACCATCTCTGGATGAGATTGACATGTAGGGTGTGGATAACCTGGGACAACCCATCTCTGGATGAGATTGACGTGTAGGGTGTGGATAACCTGTGACAGACAATCTCTGGATGAGATTGACCTGTAGGGTGTGGATAACATGGGACTACCTATCTCTGGATGAGATTCATATGTAGGGTGTGGATAACCCGCGACAGACCATCTCTGGATGAGATTCATATGTAGGGTGTGGATAACCTGGGACAGACCATCTCTGGTTGAGATTCATATGTAGGGTGTGGATAACTTGGGACAGACCATCTCTGGATGAGATTGACATGTAGGGTGTGGATAACCTGGGACAGATCATCTCTGGATGAGATTGACATGTAGGGTGTGGATAACCTGGGACTACTCATCTCTGGAGAAGATTCATATGTAGGGTGTGGATAACCTGGGACAGACCATCTCTGGATGAGATTGACAGGTAGGGTGTGGATAACTTGGGACAGACCATCTCTGGATGAGATTGACATGTAGGGTGTGGATAACCTGGGACAGACCATCTCTGGATGAGATTGACATTTAGGGTGTGGATAAACTGGGACAGTCCATCTCTGGTTAAGATTGACGTAGGGTGTCGATAACCTGGGACAGACCATCTCTGGATGAGATTGACATGTAAGGTGTGGATAACCTGGGACAGACCATCTCTGGATGAGATTAACATGTAGGGTGTGGATAACCTGGGACAGACCATCTCTGGATGAGATTGACATGTAGGGTGTGGATAACCTGGGACAGATCATCTCTGGATGAGATTGACATGTAGGGTGTGGATAACCTGGGACAGACGATCTCTGGATGAGATTGACATATAGGGTGTGGATAACCTGGGACAGACCATCTCTGGATGAGATTGACATGTAGGGTGTGGATAAACTGCGACAGACCATCTCTGGATGAGATTCATATGTAGGGTGTGGATAACCTGGGACAGACCATCTCTGGATGAGATTCATACGTACGGTGTGGATAACCTGGGACTACCCATCTCTGGATGAGATTCATATGTAGGGTGTGGATAACCTGGGACAGACCATCTCTGGATGAGATTGACGTAGGGTGTGGATAACCTGGGCCAGACCATCTCTGGATGAGATTGAAGTAGGGTGTGGATAACGTGGGACAGACCATCTCTGGATGAGATTGACGTAGGGTGTGGATAACCTGGGACAGACCATCTCTGGATGAGATTGACATGTAGGGTGTGGATAACCTGGGACAGACCATCTCTGGATGAGATTCATATGTAGGGTGTGGATAACCTGGGACAGACCATCTCTGGATGAGATTCATATGTAGGGTGTGGATAACCTGGGACAGACCATCTCTGGATGAGATTGACATGTAGGGTGTGGATAACCTGGGACTGCCATCTCTGAATGAGATTCATATGTTGGGTGTGGATAACCTGGGACAGACCATCTCTGGATGAGATTCATATGTAGGGTGTGGATAACCTGGGACAGACCATCTCTGGATGAGATTCATATGTAGGGTGTGGATAACCTGGGACAGACCATCTCTGGATGAGATTGACATGTAGGATGTGGATAACCTGGGACAGACCATCTCTGGATGAGATTGACATGAAGGGTGTGGATAACCTGGGACAGACCATCTCTGGATGAGATTCATATGTAGGGTGTGGATAACCTAGGACAGACCATCTCTGGATGAGATTCATATGTAGGGTGTGGATAACCTGGGACAGACCATCTCTGGATGAGATTGACATGTAGGATGTGGATAACCTGGGACAGACCATCTCTGGATGAGATTGACGTAGGTTGTGGATAACCTGGACCTGCCGATCTCTGGATGAGATTCATATGTAGGGTGT
The DNA here is from genome assembly GCF_048418815.1 of Hemitrygon akajei. NCBI lineage: Eukaryota > Metazoa > Chordata > Chondrichthyes > Myliobatiformes > Dasyatidae > Hemitrygon > Hemitrygon akajei. The sequence goes on along the minus strand of NC_133148.1, from coordinate 60,196,847 downwards.
GGATAACCTGGGACTGCCCATCACTGGATGAGATTGACGTAGGGTGTGGATAACCTGCGACAGACCATCTCTGGATGAGATTCATATGTAGGGTGTGGATAACCTGGGACAGAACATCTCTGGATGAGATTCATATGTAGGGTGTGGATAACCTGGGACAGACCATCTCTGGATGAGATTGACATCTAGGGTGTGGATAACCTGGGACAGACCATCTCTGGATGAGATTGACATGTAGGGTGTGGATAACCTGGGACTGCCATCTCTGAATGAGATTCATATGTACGGTGTGAATAACCTGGGACAGACCATCTCTGGATGAGATTGACATTTGGGGTGTGGATAAACTGGGACAGTCCATCTCTGGTTAAGATTGACGTAGGGTGTCGATAACCTGGGACAGACCATCTCTGGATGAGATTGACATGTAGGGTGTGGATAACCTGGGACTGCCCATCTCTGGATGAGATTCATATGTAGGGTGTGGATAACCTGGGACTGCCCATGACTGGATTAGATTGACGTAGGGTGTGGATAACCTGCGACAGACCATCTCTGGATGAGATTCATATGTAGGGTGTGGATAACCTGGGACAGACCATCTCTGGATGAGATTCATATGTAGGGTGTGGATAACCTGGGACAGACCATCTCTGGATGAGATTCATATGTAGGGTGTGGATAACCTGGGACAGACCATCTCTGGATGAGATTCATACGTACGGTGTGGATAACCTGGGACTACCCATCTCTGGATGAGATTCATATGTAGGGTGTGGATAACCTGGGACAGACCATCTCTGGATGAGATTGACGTAGGGTGTGGATAACCTGGGCCAGACCATCTCTGGATGAGATTGAAGTAGGGTGTGGATAACGTGGGACAGACCATCTCTGGATGAGATTGACGTAGGGTGTGGATAACCTGGGACAAACCATCTCTGGATGAGATTGACATGTAGGGTGTGGATAACCTGGGACAGACCATCTCTGGATGAGATTCATATGTAGGGTGTGGATAACCTGGGACAGACCATCTCTGGATGAGATTCATATGTAGGGTGTGGATAACCTGGGACAGACCATCTCTGGATGAGATTCATATGTAGGGTGTGGATAACCTGGGACAGACCATCTCTGGATGAGATTGACATGTAGGGTGTGGATAACCTGGGACTGCCATCTCTGAATGAGATTCATATGTTGGGTGTGGATAACCTGGGACAGACCATCTCTGGATGAGATTCATATGTAGGGTGTGGATAACCTGGGACAGACCATCTCTGGATGAGATTCATATGTAGGGTGTGGATAACCTGGGACAGACCATCTCTGGATGAGATTGACATGTAGGATGTGGATAACCTGGGACAGACCATCTCTGGATGAGATTGACATGAAGGGTGTGGATAACCTGGGACAGACCATCTCTGGATGAGATTCATATGTAGGGTGTGGATAACCTAGGACAGACCATCTCTGGATGAGATTCATATGTAGGGTGTGGATAACCTGGGACAGACCATCTCTGGATGAGATTGACATGTAGGATGTGGATAACCTGGGACAGACCATCTCTGGATGAGATTGACGTAGGTTGTGGATAACCTGGGACTGCCCATCTCTGGATGAGATTCATATGTAGGGTGTGGATAACCTGGGACTGCCCATCACTGGATGAGATTGACGTAGGGTGTGGATAACCTGCGACAGACCATCTCTGGATGAGATTCATATGTAGGGTGTGGATAACCTGGGACAGACCATCTCTGGATGAGATTGACGTAGGGTGTGGATAACCTGGGCCAGACCATCTCTGGATGAGATTGAAGTAGGGTGTGGATAACGTGGGACAGACCATCTCTGGATGAGATTGACGTAGGGTGTGGATAACCTGGGACAAACCATCTCTGGATGAGATTGACATGTAGGGTGTGGATAACCTGGGACAGACCATCTCTGGATGAGATTCATATGTAGGGTGTGGATAACCTGGGACAGACCATCTCTGGATGAGATTCATATGTAGGGTGTGGATAACCTGGGACAGACCATCTCTGGATGAGATTGACATGTAGGGTGTGGATAACCTGGGACTGCCATCTCTGAATGAGATTCATATGTTGGGTGTGGATAACCTGGGACAGACCATCTCTGGATGAGATTCATATGTAGGGTGTGGGTAACCTGGGACAGACCATCTCTGGATGAGATTCATATGTAGGGTGTGGATAACCTGGGACAGACCATCTCTGGATGAGATTGACATGTAGGATGTGGATAACCTGGGACAGACCATCTCTGGATGAGATTGACATGAAGGGTGTGGATAACCTGGGACAGACCATCTCTGGATGAGATTCATATGTAGGGTGTGGATAACCTAGGACAGACCATCTCTGGATGAGATTCATATGTAGGGTGTGGATAACCTGGGACAGACCATCTCTGGATGAGATTGACATGTAGGATGTGGATAACCTGGGACAGACCATCTCTGGATGAGATTGACGTAGGTTGTGGATAACCTGGGACTGCCCATCTCTGGATGAGATTCATATGTAGGGTGTGGATAACCTGGGACTGCCCATCACTGGATGAGATTGACGTAGGGTGTGGATAACCTGCGACAGACCATCTCTGGATGAGATTCATATGTAGGGTGTGGATAACCTGGGACAGACCATCTCTGGATGAGATTCATATGTAGGGTGTGGATAACCTGGGACAGACCATCTCTGGATGAGATTGACATCTAGGGTGTGGATAACCTGGGACAGACCATCTCTGAATGAGATTCATATGTAGGGTGTGGATAACCTGGGACAGACCATCTCTGGATGAGATTCATATGTACGGTGTGGATAACCTGCGACAGACCATCTCTGGATGAGATTCATATGTAGGGTGTGGATAACCTGGGACAGACCATCTCTGGATGAGATTTATATGTAGGGTGTGGATAACCTTGGTCAGACCATCTCTGGATGAGATTCATTTGTAGGGTGTGGATAACCTGCGACAGACCATCTCTGGATGAGATTCATATGTAGGGTGTGGATAACCTGGGACAGACCATCTCTAGATGAGATTGACATGCAGGGTCTGGATAACCTGGGACAGACCGTCTCTGGATGAGATTCATATATAGGGTGTGGATAAGCTGGGACAGACCATCTCTGGATGAGATTGACGTAGGGTGTGGATAACCTGGGACAGACCATCTCTGGATGAGATTGACATGTAGGGTGTGGATAACCTGGGACTACCCATCTCTGGATGAATTGGCAAGACAGAGGAGTCTACAGATCAAGTGCTGGTAAATGGGATAAGTAAAGACGAGCTATTTTGCACTCCAATATTTTGTGTGCAATTGTCAAGACTTGCAGCATTTGCTGACTCTCTTGTGTATGTGAGCCATTTTCTGTGCTGTATAGTTCTGAGCCTTCATATGGAGCACCGGAATGTGACACATGAGAGGCTGTAGATGCCGGAAATCTGGATCAAGACAACACACACAAAATGTTGGATGAACTCAGCCGGGCAGGTAGCAAATCATAAACAAGAGATTTCACAGGTACTGGCAATCCAGAGCAACTCACACAAAATGCTTGGGGAACCCAAGTTACAGGGAAAGGTCGAACAAGTTAGGTCTTTATTCTTTGGAGCGCAGAAGGTTGAGAGGGGACTTGATAGAGCTATTTAAAATTATGAGGGGGATGGATAGAGTTGACGTGGATAGGCCTTTTCCATTGAGAGTAGGGGAGATTCAAACAAGAGGACATGAGTTGAGAGTTAAGGGGCAGAAGTTTAGGGGTAGCACGAGGGGGAATTTCTTTACTCAGAGAGTGGTAGCTGTGTGGAACGAGCTTCCATTAGAAGTGGTAGAGGCAGATTCGATATTGTCATTTAAAGTAAAATTGGATAGGTGTATGGACAGGAAAGGAATGGAGGGTTATGGGCTGAGTGGGGGCCAGTGGGACTAGGTGAGAGTAAGCGTTCGGCACGGACTGGAAGGGCCGGGATGGCCTGTTTCCGTGCTGTCATTGTGTTATGGTTGTAACTCAGCAGGTCAGGCAGCATCTGTGGAGAAGATTCAACAGCCAACCCCTCGATCAGAACTGGAAAGGAAGGGGGGAAGAAGCCAGAATAAGAAGGTGAGAGGGGTGCAAGCTGGCACGTGGTAGGCGAAGGCAGGTCAGGGGAAGGTAGGTGGGTGGGGGTGGGGATGACGTGAGAATCTGGGAGCGTGCAAGTGGAAGAAGTAAAGGGCTGGAGGAGGAGGAGGAATCTAACACAAGAAAAAATTGTCCATAAGAGAAAGGAAGGAGGGAGGTGGTGGGCAGTTGAGAAGGAGTCGAGGGGATCGGAATGGAGAAGGGGAGGGGGAAGAAATTACTGGAGGTTATTGAGGTTGATGTACACGCCATCAGGTTGGAGGCTACCCTGATGGAACAGGAGGTCTAACCTGAGCGTGGCCTCATAGAGGAAGCCATGGACTGACATGTCGGAATGTAAATGGGAATCTCACCTTTTGCAGCAGACAAGGTGTTCAACAAAGCAGCCTCCCCCAGTCTACTGTGCATCAGGTGTCACAGATAAAATAAAATGTATTCATAATGAAAATTATTTTACTAGAATAAAGCCTTTTCCTTCTACATCCACAGTCAGTACTGTTCTATTATGTTCCATAAACCCCATAGGACTGTTACCCCTGACATGTTCCCACCCCCGGGGCGGGAGGAGGAGGGACGGGGCCAGTTGCCAGTTTGGGCTGAGACCCCTCGTTAGGACATGCAATGCGAGTAGATTATGATTGCCTGATTTCAGGTACGTGATTGCTAAGAAAAAAGTGACAAGAAGAAATTGGACCGTTTTTGTTTTGGTCAGAAACTGCCACAGAGGCAAGAAAGCCGAATCTCACCTTCCCTTTCTCCACGGTCCACTGCTCTCCTCTCGGGTTCCTGCTCCTCCAGCCCTTTACCTTCCCACGCACCTGGCCTCACCTATCACCTTCTACCCTCCCCACCCTTCTATTCCGGTGTCTGCCCCCTTCCTGTCCGGCGCTGCAGGGTCTCAGCCTGAAACGGCGAGGGTGAGTCCCTTCCACAGGCTTCGCATTGATCGGGGAGCCGGAGACGGGAGCGCGCTCTGATTGGCGCCGCTCCCGATTCCTGGGAATCATGTGATCCTGATGTCAGCCTTTGTAACATGAGTTGGGCCGGCTCGCTCGATGCGAGTGACCGCAGCTCTGCGAGCGGGGAGAGGGAGGGACGGACGCGAACCGCTCAGTCAGGCCGAGCCACGGCTCCCCTCACCCGGCAGCGCCGTGGACGGACACCCGAGACAGGAGGCGGGCGTAAGCTGGTAGGTTGGCCCTTCGCAGTCCCGCAGCCTCCGGTGAAAGCTGGGCTCCTTTCACGGAGAGTAGAGGCACGGAAAGTAAGGATTCAGGGGTCAGGAGGGTAAGGGGTTTCGGATGACGTGGGGAGGGGGGGGTGGGAGGCGGGTTCGATCTTGCTCTCGGGTGCTGTCCGTGTGGAGTTTGCACGTTCGTCCAGTATCCTCCAGCATCCGAAGACGTAGTCGCTGTAACATTCTCTCAGTATGTGTTGATGGGAACTTGGGGAGAATAGAATTGAATTAACGCAAGTAGGTGGTTAGCATCTACTCAGTGGGCCGAAGGGCCGACTTCTATATCACATTTCTCTGTCTCTACATCACAGCTTGCTGTTCAGAGGCAACAACAAGTTGTATTTGTAGGGTACTGCTTGTATTTCGGGGGGGGGGGGGTTGGGATGGGAGGTGGACGGCCTGAGGTTTGACTGTGGCAGAGGAAAGGAATGTGGGAGTATCGGAGCAGAGATCCCGAAGGGGTTGAGGGAGTAAGTTAGAGGCAGGGGCAGGAGAGGTCAGTATGTGGGGGATGGTGAAGTTAGTGAGGGGAGGTAGAAGTTAAGCAGTTGACTGATTGGGAGCTGATGAGGTACAGGTCACTGGGTGATGGGACCCCAGGGGGGATGGGGTATTGTGGAGCAGGACACTGGGTGATGGGACCCCAGGGGGGGATGGGGTATTGGGGAGCAGGTCACTGGGTGATGGGACCCCAGTGGGGATGGGGTATTGGGGAGCAGGTCACTGGGTCATGGGACCCCAGTGGGGATGGGGTATTGGGGAGCAGGTCACTGGGTCATGGGACCCCAGTGGGGATGGGGTATTGTGGAGCAGGTCACTGGGTGATGGGACCCCAGTGGGGATGGGGTATTGGGGAGCAGGTCACTGGGTGATGGGACCCCAGGGGGGATGGGGTATTGGGGAGCAGGTCACTGGGTGATGGGACCCCAGTGGGGATGGGGTATAGGGGAGCAGGTCACTGGGTGATGGGACCCCAGTGGGGATGGGGTATTGTGGAGCAGGTCACTGGGTGATGGGACCCCAGTGGGGATGGGGTATTGGGGAGCAGGTCACTGGGTGATAGGACCCCAGTGGGGATGGGGTATTGGGGAGCAGGTCACTGGGTGATAGGACCCCAGTGGGGATGGGGTATTGGGGAGCAGGTCACTGGGTGATGGGACCCCAGGGGGGATGGGGTATTGGGGAGCAGGTCACTGGATGATGGGACCCCAGTGGGGATGGGGTATTGGGGAGCAGGTCACTGGGTGATGGGACCCCAGTGGGGATGGGGTATTGGGGAGCAGGTCACTGGGTGATGGGACCCCAGTGGGGATGGGGTATTGGGGAGCAGGTCACTGGGTGATGGGACCCCAGGGGGGATGGGGTATTGGGGAGAAGGTCACTGGGTGATGGGACCCCAGGGGGGATGGGGTATTGTAGCGCAGGACACTGGGTGATGTTCCCCCAGTGGGAATGGGGTATTGGGGAGCAGGACACTGGGTCATGGGACCCCAGGGGGGATGGGGTATTGTAGCGCAGGACACTGGGTGATGTTACCCCAGTGGGGATGGGGTATTGGGGAGCAGGTCACTGGGTGATGGGACTTCATTGGAGATGGGGTGCTGGTGAATGGGACGCTGGGTGTTGTCACTCCTGTGAGGACAGGGTGCTGGTGAACAGGATTCTGGGTGTTGTCACTCCTGTGAGGACAGGGTGCTAGTGAACAGGATTCTGGGTGTTGTCACTCCTGTGAGGACTGGGTGCTGGTGAACAGGATTCTGGGTGTTGTCACTCCTGTGAGGACTGGGTGCTGGTGAACAGGATTCTGGGTGTTGTCACTCCTGTGAGGACAGGGTGCTGGTGAACAGGATTCTGGGTGTTGTCACTCCTGTGAGGACTGGGTGCTGGTGAACAGGATTCTGGGTGTTGTCACTCCTGTGAGGACAGGGTGCTGGTGAACAGGATTCTGGGTGTTGTCACTCCTGTGAGGACTGAGTGCTGGTGAACAGGATTCTGGGTGTTGTCACTCCTGTGAGGACAGGGTGCTGGTGAACAGGATTCTGGGTGTTGTCACTCCTGGGAGGACTGGGTGTTGGTGAACGGGCCACTGAATGCTGAGATTTGTGGTGTGTGGGTAATCAGCAGTTGGAGAACATTGGAATATCAGGTACCTTACTCCACTTAAGCATAGAAAAGGCTAATTCCTTCACAAGGTGTGGGTGCCTAATTACAGTCTCGGAGGTGAAGGTTTAACCATGAGGTTTAACCATGTGTTAAATGCTGATACCATCAGCTGCTGTGCCGACATGATGGAGAGTTGTCACCCTCTCTCTCGACACGTTACTGTTCACTCACTGGCCTGCAAGTCTCAGAAATATTTATGTGAAGTTGTCAAGTACAACGGAGAAACAGGCCTTTTGTCCCAGTGAGTTTGCTGTGGAATCGTACAGCCCTTTGGCCTATTGGGTTTGTGCTGAATATCAGCCACCAGTTTACAGTGATCTTTTTCAGTCTGCCCCCCTTCAAAGTAAGGCTTAACTGCTGCCTACCTTTGCCACTCGACTGTGCAGTGTGGGGTGTGATGCACAGTATATCGTTTTGGGGGCTAATGTAACAAAATTTCTCCTCGAATAGACCGTGGCACTTCTCCACCTTCAGTGAGGCTCTGTGTGAGGAGCCAAGGTGAGCCCTTGGGTGTAGGGAAGGGAGGAATATTCCCTCGCCTCGGACAGCTCAGTGGTTTGGACTAATGTGTGACGGAAGCTCGAATCACTTGGTGGTTTTTGGAGGAGGAGCGGAGAGGTTTCTGTAACGTGCAGAGGGAACATTGTGCAGTCATCCGCACTTCCTTCCCGTGTGGTTTTAGGTTTGCACCAAGCCAATCAGCCCTCCCGGCTGCACGATCGCTGCCGGCTTTCAGGTCCCCACCAAGACCTGAGAGCGATTGGCCTTTGGAAACGAAAGGCCAAAGTTTCCGCCGCGACTTAAGGGCCCAACTGTTGAAAGTAGGAATCACAGCAGTGAGTGAAGGCCATCCAGTTATATGACGTAGGCCATTTGGCCCATCAAGCCTGCTCTGTCATTTGATGATTTATTTTCCCTCTGACTGTGGACTCACTTACTGCACTCTTAGTTCTCAGCACTATGCATTTACTTTTTTTGTCAGTCTTTGTATGTAGTTTCTCATTGATTCTATTCTATTTGTTCTACTTTGAATGCCCACAAAAAATGAATTTCATAGTAGCATATGATGACAAAGACATACTTTGGAAATAAATTTACTTGGAACACTTAACCCCATTCCCCGGTCTTCTCCCTGTATCCTTTGCCTTTCAACCTCCAGTTTAAATATACCCAACGACTTGGCCTCCACAGCCGCTTGTGGCAATGAATTCCACAGATTCACTGCCCTCTGGATAAAGAAATTCCTCCTCATTTTTGTTCTAAAGGGATAAGCTGCCATTCTGAGGCTGTGGCCTCTGGTCCTAAGCTCCCCCACTATTGGTAACATACTCACTAATATTCAGTAGATTTCAATGAGATCCTTCCCTCATTCTCCAGTGAGTGTGAATACACTGTACGGCAACATCAGTGAATGTGAGACCAGGTATCCAGAGGCTTTGCTCATTACAGACGGGGAATTTAACCAGGCCAACCTCAGAAAAGCGCTGCCAAAGTTATACCAACATGTCTCCTGCTCCACTAGAGGCCCGAATATACTTGACCACTGCTACACAGCAGTCAAGGATGCCTACCGTTCCGTCCAACGACCTCACTTCGGAAAATCGGACCATCAGCAGTACTCCTCCTCCCGGCTTACAAACAGAAACTGAAGCGGGAGATCACGGTGTCAGAAGTGGTGTCGCGTTGGACAGAGGAAACGGATGAGGTCCTCCGTGACTGCTTTGAATCGGTGGACTGGTTAGTATTCAAGGACTCGGCAGCTAACCTCAATGAGTATGCCTCAGCTGTCACAGACTTTATCTGGAAATGTACTGTGGACTGTGTGTCTCGCAAGACGATCTGGGTATTCCCTAACCAGAAACCTTGGATGAATTATGAGGTCCAGCCCCTTTTGGAGGCTAGAGCCACAGCTTTTAGGTCCGGAGATACCAGTCGCTACACGGAATCCAGGCGTGAACTCTGGAAAGCCATTAAGGGCACCAAGAGGCAATATCGAGCCAAGTTGGAAGCCCAGGCTAACCAGAGGGATGCCAGTAGACTATGGCAGGGTCTAAATGAGATCACTGGGCGCAAAGAAAAGGCTGAGAATATCAATAACTGTAGCGCTTCTCTTCCTGATGAACTTAATGTATTCTACGCAAGATTCAAACAGAAGAGGAGCATCCCGCCCCCTCTGGATGAACCGGACCTTGTGGCATCAAGATTCATCGTCACCGAGGAAGATGTCAGAAGAGCCTTCCTGAAGATAAATCCAAGGAAGGCGACGGGCCCAGATGGCATCCCGGGACGGGTTCTCCGGGCCTGTGCAAGCGAGCTAGCTGGAGTGTTTGCTGACATCTTCAACTGCTCCCTGCTTCAGTCTAAGATCCCCTCGTGTTTTAAGAAGACAACGATAATCCCGATGCCAAAGAAAAGCAAGGTGGCGTGCCTGAATGACTATCGACCTGTGGCTCTAACATCAATTGCTATGAAGTGCTTTGAGCAATTGGTTATGGCACACATCAACCATAACCTACCGGTCAACCTCGACGCTTTGCAATTCGCCTACTGGAGCAACAGGCAGATGCCATCTCTCTGGCACTACATTCCTCCTTAGAACACCTGGAAAATAAAGACACATATGTAAGGCTCCTTTTCATCGACTACAGCTCTGCCTTTAATACCATCATTCCAAATAAATTGATTCCTAAGCTCCGGAACCTGGGTCTTAGCACTCAGATCTGCAGCTGGATCTTCAACTTCCTCACAGACAAGACCCAGGCTGTAAAAATAGGGGACAAGCTCTCCTCTACAATCACTCTGAACACCGGTGCCCCACAAGGCTGTGTACTCGGCCCCCTGCTGTACTCACTGTACACCCATGATTGTGTAGCCAAGTTTCCATAGAACTCAATATATAAGTTTGCTGATGACACCACAATTGTAGGCCGTATCTTGGGTAATGATGAGTCTGAGTACAGAGAGGAAATTAAGAACCTGGTGGCATGGTGCGAAGACAATAACCTATCCCTCAACGTCAGCAAGATGAAGGAATTGGTTGTTGACTTCAGAAGGCGTAGCGGACCGCACGACCATCTACATCGGTGATGCGCAGGTGGAACAGGTCAAAAGCTTTAAGTTCCTCGGGGTGAATATCACAAATGACCTGACTTGGTCTAACCAAGCAGAGTCCACTGCCAAGAAGGCCCACCAGTGCCTTTACTTCCTGAGAAAGCTGAAGAAATTTGGCCTGTCCCCTAAAACCCTCACTAATTTTAAAAGGTGCACCGTAGAAAGCATTCTTCTAGGGTGTATCACAACCTGGTATGGAAGTTGTCCTGTCCAAGACCTGAAGAAGCTGCAGAAGATCGTGAACATAGCTCAGCACATCATACAAACCAATCTTCCACCCTTGGGCTCACTTTACACCACATGCTGTCGGAGCAGTGCTGCCAGGATAATCAAGGATAAGTCCCACCCAGCCAACATACTTTTTGTCCCTCTTCCCTCCGGGAGAAGGTTCAGGAGCATGAAGATTCGTACGGCCAGATTTGGGAACAGCTTCTTTCCTACTGTGATAAGACTGCTGAACAGATCCTGACCCGGATCTGGGCCGTTCCTTCCAAATATCTGGACCTAACTTGCACTACCTTACTTTCCCTTTTCTATTTTCTAATTATGATTTATAATTTAAATTATTATATTTAATTTGATTTGTACTTAAGGGAGCGAGAAGCGCAGAATCAAATATCACTGTGATGATTGTACGCTCTAGTATCAATTGTTTGGTGAGAATAAAGTAATTAAGTAAGTACAGGCCCTGGGCCATCAAACGTTCCTCGTACGTTAACCCTGACAGCCAGAAGGGAAAGTTTGTAAGTTAGGTTGGAACCAGGCCGGTGGGGGGTAGAAATGGACATGTTTGACAGGAGGATAGAAGCAAGAGCTGATTGTAACTCTGACTGTAAATGTCACAGTCCTTTCGGTAACTGGTTTCCAGGTGCCCAAGGACTGTGGTCGGCAACACGTGCATTATAAACTCCCAGGACAAAACACTTCTGAAGTTCCAAGTGCATTTGTTATTAAGGTACAACCTTGTGATTCACCATCTTACAGGCAGCCAGAAAAGATAAAAGATCCACAGAGAAACACCATCAAACATCCAATGTGCATTTTTAAAAAGAACAAATCATGCAAGCAATTAAAGTAAGCAAATAACATGAACTGCAGAATGAGCCACGGCCACAGAGTCAGTTCACTGCCACAGCCAGTCCGGGGGCCCGATGGCTACAGGCCACGGCCACAGAGTCTTCACTGCCACAGCCAGTCCAGGAGCCTGATGGCTGCAGGCCACAGCCAGTCCGGGGGCCCGATGGCTGCAGGCCACGGCCACAGAGTCTTCACTGCCACAGCCAGTCCGGGGGCCCGATGGCTACAGGCCACGGCCACAGAGTCTTCACTGCCACAGCCAGTCCAGGGGCCTGATGGCTACAGGCCATGGCCACAGAGTCTTCACTGCCACAGCCAGTCCAGGGGCCTGATGGCTGCAGGCCACAGCCAGTCCGGGGCCCGATGGCTGCAGGCCACGGCCACAAAGTCTTCAGTGCCACAGCCAGTCCGGGGGCCCGATGGCTGCAGGCCACAGCCACAGAGTCTTCAGTGCCACAGCCAGTCCGGGGGCCCGATGGCTACAGGCCACGGCCACAGAGTCTTCACTGCCACAGTCAGTCCGGGGGCCTGATGGCTACAGGCCACAGAGTCTTCACTGCCACAGCCAGTCCGGGGGCCCGATGGCTACAGGCTACGGCCACAGAGTCTTCACTACCACAGTCAGTCCAGGGGCCCGATGGCTGCAGGCCACGGCCACAGAGTCAGTTCAGTGCTGAGATGAGTAAAACCTCCTGGGACAGTTGAGCTGAACACCGGATCATACTTTGCCCCTGGCCTCGCTGTCTTAATTTTTTAAATTTCTGTGTAATCTGTGTACTTTCTATGCCATTAACAAACACTTACAGAACACACATCAGGTCAGGCTGCATCTGTGGAGAAAGAAAGTTTGTGTTTTGGGTCTCAGGTTTTCAGCATCTGCAGTCTTTTTAAACTTCTGACTTGTGTTTCGATGAGTTGGCTTGGGTGGAGCATTGGCCTTGTTCCAAAAAACAAAATCGGCTTGTAAGCTAGATTCGTCATCTATTTGCAGCCTCAAGCCTTGCCCCTCCCCACCTCTGTAACTCTCCGAAAACCCTGCATGGTTCCTCCAGTTATGCCGCTGTGATCATCCTCTGCCGTGGCTGAGTAAGTCCTCGGCATCCGCGATCCGAAACTCCTACCTGCTTGGGGACACTCTGAGAACGCTGCTGTTACGGGCGCTACATAAATGCAAGCTGTCATTTGTGGCATCGAAGTGCTGAGTAATTTGTGCAGACCGATACTGAAACGCAAGTTTCGTGAGGAAGTCGGCACAGAATGAATGGGACAGCAGCTCTCCTCACTTCCCTGGAGCCTGACCCCAATCTCGTCACTTTCTGCTGTCGCAGGCTCCGTTAATAAAATGACTGGAGGTGTCAAGGTAATGCCCAGTGTCATCCCACTAACTTCCTCACAAAGGGTGGCAATTAATGAAGCCTCTAGTTGGTTGTGATCAAAGTCATTCACCAAAGAGCAGGATTCTAGCAAAGTTCTCCCTTTTGTTGCAATGAATGCTGAAGGAAGGAAGCCAAGCAAATTATTACATATCGTTATAAATAGTATGACTTCCTTTATTTACTACACGCGTATGCTCGTGGCAAGCCCCGTGACGCGGGACGGTAGCAGATTCGTAGGTGCCTTTCGGTCCGTTGTGGCCGTGCTGGTGGTCTGCGACACAGCACGCAGACGGGACTCAGTGACTGAATGGGAGTGGTGGATGAATCCCACTCCCCCAATATGACTGGCCTGCTGCTCAGGGGCTTCGTATTTAGAGATTCAGAATTAGGTTTAATATCGCTGGCATACATCACGAAATATGTTGCTTTGTGGCAGCAGTACTTTGCAATATAAAATGAAGCAATATAGAAATTGCTTCTAGCAATATAGCAGTGTAGAAATTGCAATGTAGAATTACTGGAGAGAGAGAGAGAGAGAAGTAAATTCTTAGAGATACAGCGTGGTGTAGGTCCTTCGAGACTTGCTGCCCCAGCAACCCCCGAAAACCTCGATTTAACCCTAATTAATCATTTACAGTGACCAGTTAACCTAGCCGGTACGTCGTTGGGTTGTGGGATAATACTGGAGGTTGCGTAGAAGACCCACACACTCCACGTGGAACGAGCCTCCTCGGAGAACAGCACCAGAGCTGTAATGGCATCTCGCTGCCCTGTCACGTGTGGTCGTGCTCAGGGGTTCAATCGCTGCCCTGTCACGTGTGGACGTGCTCAGGGGTTCAATCGCTGCCCTGTCACGTGTGGTCGTGCTCAGGGGTTCAATCGCTGCCCTGTCACGTGTGGACGTGCTCAGGGGTTCAATCGCTGCCCTGTCACGTGTGGTCGTGCTCAGGGGTTCAATCGCTGCCCTGTCACGTGTGGTCGTGCTCAGGGGTTCAATCGCTGCCCTGCCACGTGTGGTCGTGCTCAGGGGTTCAATCGCTGCCCTGTCACGTGTGGTCGTGCTCAGGGGTTCAATCGCTGCCCTGCCACGTGTGGACGTGCTCAGGGGTTCAATCGCTGCCCTGTCACGTGTGGTCGTGCTCAGGGGTTCAATCGCTGCCCTGTCACGTGTGGTCGTGCTCAGGGATTCAATCGCTGCCCTGCCACGTGTGGTCGTGCTCAGGGGTTCAATCGCTGCCCTGTCACGTGTGGTCGTGCTCAGGGGTTCAATCGCTGCCCTGTCACGTGTGGACGTGCTCAGGGGTTCAATCGCTGCCCTGCCACGTGTGGTCGTGCTCAGGGGTTCAATCGCTGCCCTGTCACGTGTGGACGTGCTCAGGGGTTCAGTCGCTGCCCTGTCACGTGTGGTCGTGCTCAGGGGTTCAGTCGCTGCCCTGTCACGTGTGGACGTGCTCAGGGATTCAATCGCTGCCCTGTCACGTGTGGTCGTGCTCAGGGGTTCAGTCGCTGCCCTGTCACGTGTGGTCGTGCTCAGGGGTTCAATCGCTGCCCTGCCACGTGTGGACGTGCTCAGGGGTTCAGTCGCTGCCCTGTCACGTGTGGTCGTGCTCAGGGGTTCAATCGCTGCCCTGCCACGTGTGGACGTGCTCAGGGGTTCAGTCGCTGCCCTGTCACGTGTGGTCGTGCTCAGGGGTTCAATCGCTGCCCTGTCACGTGTGGACGTGCTCAGGGGTTCAGTCGCTGCCCTGTCACGTGTGGTCGTGCTCAGGGGTTCAGTCGCTGCCCTGTCACGTGTGGTCGTGCTCAGGGGTTCAATCGCTGCCCTGCCACGTGTGGTCGTGCTCAGGGGTTCAATCGCTGCCCTGTCACGTGTGGTCGTGCTCAGGGGTTCAATCGCTGCCCTGTCACGTGTGGTCGTGCTCAGGGGTTCAATCGCTGCCCTGCCACGTGTGGTCGTGCTCAGGGGTTCAATCGCTGCCCTGTCACGTGTGGACGTGCTCAGGGGTTCAATCGCTGCCCTGTCACGTGTGGTCGTGCTCAGGGATTCAATCGCTGCCCTGTCACGTGTGGACGTGCTCAGGGGTTCAGTCGCTGCCCTGCCACGTGTGGTCGTGCTCAGGGGTTCAATCGCTGCCCTGTCACGTGTGGTCGTGCTCAGGGGTTCAATCGCTGCCCTGCCACGTGTGGACGTGCTCAGGGGTTCAATCGCTGCCCTGTCACGTGTGGTCGTGCTCAGGGGTTCAATCGCTGCCCTGTCACGTGTGGTCGTGCTCAGGGATTCAATCGCTGCCCTGCCACGTGTGGTCGTGCTCAGGGATTCAATCGCTGCCCTGTCACGTGTGGACGTGCTCAGGGGTTCAATCACTGCCCTGCCACGTGTGGTCGTGCTCAGGGATTCAATCGCTGCCCTGTCACGTGTGGACGTGCTCAGGGGTTCAATCGCTGCCCTGCCACGTGTGGTCGTGCTCAGGGGTTCAATCACTGCCCTGTCACGTGTGGACGTGCTCAGGGGTTCAATCGCTGCCCTGTCACGTGTGGTCGTGCTCAGGGGTTCAATCGCTGCCCTGTCACGTGTGGACGTGCTCAGGGGTTCAGTCGCTGCCCTGCCACGTGTGGTCGTGCTCAGGGGTTCAATCGCTGCCCTGCCACGTGTGGTCGTGCTCAGGGGTTCAATCGCTGCCCTGCCACGTGTGGACGTGCTCAGGGGTTCAATCGCTGCCCTGTCACGTGTGGACGTGCTCAGGGGTTCAATCGCTGCCCTGCCACGTGTGGTCGTGCTCAGGGGTTCAATCGCTGCCCTGCCACGTGTGGACGTGCTCAGGGGTTCAATCGCTGCCCTGTCACGTGTGGTCGTGCTCAGGGGTTCAATCGCTGCCCTGCCACGTGTGGACGTGCTCAGGGGTTCAATCGCTGCCCTGTCACGTGTGGTCGTGCTCAGGGGTTCAATCGCTGCCCTGCCACGTGTGGTCGTGCTCAGGGATTCAATCGCTGCCCTGCCACGTGTGGACGTGCTCAGGGGTTCAATCGCTGCCCTGTCACGTGTGGTCGTGCTCAGGGATTCAATCGCTGCCCTGTCACGTGTGGACGTGCTCAGGGGTTCAGTCGCTGCCCTGCCACGTGTGGTCGTGCTCAGGGGTTCAATCGCTGCCCTGCCACGTGTGGTCGTGCTCAGGGGTTCAATCGCTGCCCTGCCACGTGTGGACGTGCTCAGGGGTTCAATCGCTGCCCTGTCACGTGTGGACGTGCTCAGGGGTTCAATCGCTGCCCTGCCACGTGTGGTCGTGCTCAGGGGTTCAATCGCTGCCCTGCCACGTGTGGACGTGCTCAGGGGTTCAATCGCTGCCCTGTCACGTGTGGTCGTGCTCAGGGGTTCAATCGCTGCCCTGCCACGTGTGGACGTGCTCAGGGGTTCAATCGCTGCCCTGTCACGTGTGG
Source organism: Hemitrygon akajei (assembly GCF_048418815.1). NCBI lineage: Eukaryota > Metazoa > Chordata > Chondrichthyes > Myliobatiformes > Dasyatidae > Hemitrygon > Hemitrygon akajei. Next base: position 60,180,270 of record NC_133148.1, on the reverse strand, counting down.
TCGTGCTCAGGGGTTCAATCGCTGCCCTGCCACGTGTGGTCGTGCTCAGGGATTCAATCGCTGCCCTGCCACGTGTGGACGTGCTCAGGGGTTCAATCGCTGCCCTGTCACGTGTGGTCGTGCTCAGGGATTCAATCGCTGCCCTGTCACGTGTGGTCGTGCTCAGGGATTCAATCGCTGCCCTGCCACGTGTGGACGTGCTCAGGGGTTCAATCGCTGCCCTGTCACGTGTGGTCGTGCTCAGGGATTCAATCGCTGCCCTGTCACGTGTGGACGTGCTCAGGGGTTCAGTCGCTGCCCTGCCACGTGTGGTCGTGCTCAGGGGTTCAATCGCTGCCCTGCCACGTGTGGTCGTGCTCAGGGGTTCAATCGCTGCCCTGCCACGTGTGGACGTGCTCAGGGGTTCAATCGCTGCCCTGTCACGTGTGGACGTGCTCAGGGGTTCAATCGCTGCCCTGCCACGTGTGGTCGTGCTCAGGGGTTCAATCGCTGCCCTGCCACGTGTGGACGTGCTCAGGGGTTCAATCGCTGCCCTGTCACGTGTGGTCGTGCTCAGGGGTTCAATCGCTGCCCTGCCACGTGTGGACGTGCTCAGGGGTTCAATCGCTGCCCTGTCACGTGTGGTCGTGCTCAGGGGTTCAATCGCTGCCCTGCCACGTGTGGTCGTGCTCAGGGATTCAATCGCTGCCCTGTCACGTGTGGACGTGCTCAGGGGTTCAATCGCTGCCCTGTCACGTGTGGTCGTGCTCAGGGATTCAATCGCTGCCCTGTCACGTGTGGTCGTGCTCAGGGGTTCAATCGCTGCCCTGTCACGTGTGGTCGTGCTCAGGGATTCAATCACTGCCCTGTCACGTGTGGTCGTGCTCAGGGGTTCAGTCGCTGCCCTGTCACGTGTGGTCGTGCTCAGGGGTTCAGTCGCTGCCCTGCCACGTGTGGTCGTGCTCAGGGGTTCAATCGCTGCCCTGTCACGTGTGGACGTGCTCAGGGGTTCAATCGCTGCCCTGTCACGTGTGGTCGTGCTCAGGGATTCAATCGCTGCCCTGTCACGTGTGGACGTGCTCAGGGGTTCAGTCGCTGCCCTGCCACGTGTGGACGTGCTCAGGGGTTCAATCGCTGCCCTGTCACGTGTGGTCGTGCTCAGGGGTTCAATCGCTGCCCTGCCACGTGTGGTCGTGCTCAGGGGTTCAATCGCTGCCCTGTCACGTGTGGTCGTGCTCAGGGATTCAATCGCTGCCCTGTCACGTGTGGTCGTGCTCAGGGGTTCAATCGCTGCCCTGTCACGTGTGGTCGTGCTCAGGGATTCAATCACTGCCCTGTCACGTGTGGTCGTGCTCAGGGGTTCAGTCGCTGCCCTGTCACGTGTGGTCGTGCTCAGGGGTTCAGTCGCTGCCCTGCCACGTGTGGTCGTGCTCAGGGGTTCAATCGCTGCCCTGCCACGTGTGGACGTGCTCAGGGGTTCAATCGCTGCCCTGTCACGTGTGGTCGTGCTCAGGGGTTCAATCGCTGCCCTGTCACGTGTGGTCGTGCTCAGGGGTTCAATCGCTGCCCTGTCACGTGTGGTCGTGCTCAGGGGTTCAATCGCTGCCCTGTCACGTGTGGTCGTGCTCAGGGGTTCAGTCACTGCCCTGTCACGTGTGGACGTGCTCAGGGGTTCAGTCGCTGCCCTGTCACGTGTGGACGTGCTCAGGGGTTCAATCGCTGCCCTGTCACGTGTGGACGTGCTCAGGGGTTCAGTCGCTGCCCTGTCACGTGTGGACGTGCTCAGGGGTTCAATCGCTGCCCTGTCACGTGTGGTCGTGCTCAGGGGTTCAATCGCTGCCCTGTCACGTGTGGTCGTGCTCAGGGGTTCAATGTCCATTCAGAAGTCTGATAGTGGGGGGGGGGGGAAGAAGTTGTTCCTGAAATGTTGAGTGTGTTTCAGGCGTGTGGGCCTCCTCGATGAGGAGAGGGCATGTCCTGGGTCTAGCACGGTAACAGGCCCTTGGAGCAAATCCATTCCCCCACGAATTCCCTACTGCGCATTTTCTCTCTCGATCTTTCCCCACTTGCCATGGGGCAGTGTCCCGTGGCTGATTAGCAACCCAACCAGTATGTCTTTGTGTGAATGTGGGAGGAAACCAGAGCACCAGGAAGAGCTTGTGCATTTGCAGACGCTGGAAATCTGCAGTAAAGCTTGAAAATGCAAGAAGCACTCAGCAGGTCAGGCAGCATCTGTGGAGAGAGAAACAGTCACCATTTTCTGGTCAGAGTCTCTTCTGAGGAAGAATCCGAGGCCTGCAAAGCCCGTTGTTTCTCTTTCCTCAGGAGCCGCCTGCCCTGCCGGGTATTCTCAACACCTTCTGTTTTGGTGGCTGGGAGAACGTGCAAACTCCACACAGACAGCATTACAGCTGAGCACCTGCGGCCATCTCGGGCTCCCAGTTGTCAGCCTCTTCAGCTCTTGCCACGTTGACCAGTCAGTCCTCAACCTCGTCCACTGCCAGAAAACATGGTATTCCACCTGGGTGGTCTACACGCACATTGAGTTTTCCAATTTCAGCCTACCCACACCGGTTCTTCCTTTCTCTCTCTCTCCCTCTAACACATCCCCAACCTCTTCCCAAACTCCCTCCACCCCAGCCCTCCATTTCCAATTTTCATTCTCCATAATCTGTTAACTTTCCTGCTGGTGGGTTTAGTTGCCTAGGCGGGGGCAGAGGAGTTTGGTTTAATCTCTGCTCAAATACAAAGTAAACAAAAGCACAATTTCACTCTTGCACGTGGTTCCATGTTGACAGGAAATGGAGGGGGGAGCAATGCTGAGCTGAGAATTGTTTATTGAGATACAGTGGCCCTCCAGGCTGCACCATCCAGCAGCTCCTGATTTAACCCCAGCTTAATCACGGGGCAATTTACAATGACTAATTCACCTACTAACTGGTGTGTCTTTGGACTGTGGGAGGAAACCCAGACATTCCAAGGGGAGGGTGTACAGACTCCCTCCAGAGGACGCTAGAACTCCGACACTCCGAGCTGGAATAGACAGTAGGTGCAGGAGTAGGCCATTTGGCCCTTCTAGCCAGCACCGCCATTCACTGTGATCATGGCTGATCATACACAATCAGTGCCCCGTTCCTGCCCTCTCCCCATATCCCTTGACCCCGCTATCTATAAGAGCTCTATCTAACTCTCTTGAATGCATCCAGAGACTTGGCCTCCACTGCCTTCTGGGGCAGAGCATTCCACATATCCACCACTCTCTGGGTGAAAAAGTTTTTCCACATCTCTGTTCTAAATGGCCTACCCCTTATTCTTAAACTGTGGCCTCTAGTTCTGGTCTCACCCATCAGCGGGAACATGCTTCCTGCCTCCAGCGTGTCCAATCCCTTAATAATCTTATATGTTTCAATCAGATCCCCTCTCATCCTTCTAAATTCCAGTGTATACAAGCCCAGTCGCTCCAATCTTTCAACATATGACAGTCCCGCCATTCCGGGAATTAACCTTGTGAACCTACGCTGCACTCCCTCAATAGCAAGAATGTCCTTCCTCAAATTTGGAGACGAAAACTGCACACAATACTCCAGGTGTGGTCTCACCAGGGCCCTGTACAGCTGCAGAAGGACCTCTTTACTCCTATACTCAATTCCTCTTGTTATAAAAGCCAGCATGCCATTAGCTTTCTTCACTGCCTGCTGTACCTGCATGCTTGCTTTCATTGACTGATGTACAAGAACACCTAGATCTCGTTGTACTTCCCCTTCTCCTAACTTGACTCCATTTAGATAGTAATCTGCCTTCTTGTTCTTGCCACCAAAGTGGATAACCTCACATTTATCCACATTAAACTGCATCTGCCATACATTTGCCCACTCACCCAACCTGTCCAAGTCACCCTGCATTCTCATAACATCCTCCTGACATTTCACACTGCCACCCAGCTTTGTGTCATCGGCAAATTTGCTAATGTTACTTTTAATCCCTTCATCTAAATCATTAATGTATATTGTAAACAGCTGCGGTCCCAGCACCGAACACAGCACCCCACTGGTCACAGCCTGCCATTCTGAAAGGGACCCGTTAATCACTACTCTTTGTTTCCTGTCAGCCAGCCAATTTTCAATCCATGTCAGTACTCTGCCCCCCAATACCATGTGCCCTAATTTTGCCCACTAATCTCCTATGTGGGACTTTATCGAAAACTTTCTGGAAGTCCAGGTACACTACATCCACTGGTTCTTCCTTGTCCATTTTCATAGCTACATCCTCAAAAAACTCCAGAAGATTAGTCAAGCATGATTTTCCCTTCATAAATCCATGCTGACTCGGACTGATCCTTCTACTGCCATCCAAATGTGTCATAATTTCCTCTTTTATAATTGACTCCAGCATCTTTCCCACCACTGATGTCATGCTAACCGGTCTATAATTCCCTGTTTTCTCTCCCTCCTTTCTTGAAAAGTGAGACAACATTAGCCACCCTCCAATCAGCAGGAACTGTTCCTGAATCTATAGAACATTGGAAAATGATTACCAATGCGTCCACGATTTCTAGAGCCACCTCTTTAAGTACCCTGGGATGCAGACCATCAGGTCCCGGGGACTTATCAGCCTTCAGACTCAACAGTCTATCCAACACCGTTTCTTGCCTAATATAAATTTCCTTCATTTCATCCTTTACCCTAGATCCTTTGGCCACTATTACATCTGGGAGATTGTTTGTGTCTTCCCTAGTGAAGACAGATCCAAAGTACCTGTTCAACTCATCTGCCATTTCCTTGTTCCCCATAATAAATTCACCCGTTTCTGTCTTCAATGGCCCAATTTTGGTCTTAACTATTTTTTTGCTATTCACATACCTAAAGAAGCTTTTACTATCCTCCTTTATATTCTTGGCTAGTTTACCTTCGTACCTCATTTTTTCTTGGCGTATTGCCTTTTTTGTTATCTTCTGTTGCTCTTTAAAAGCTTCCCAGTTCTCCAGTTTCCCGCTCATCTTTGCTATGTTATACTTCTCTTTTATTTTTATACTGCCCTTTACTTCCCTCATCAGCCACGGCTGCCCCTTATTCCCCTTAGGATCTTTCTTCCTCTTTGGAATGAACCGATCCTGCACCTTCTGCATTATTCCCAGAAATACCTGCTATTTTTGTTCCACTGTCTTCCCTGCTAGGGTATTGTTCCATTGAACTTTGTCCAGCTCCTCCCTCATAGCTCCATAGTTCCCTTTGTTCAACTGTAATACTGACACATCTAATTTTCCCTTCTCCTTCTCAAATTGTAGGTTAAAACATATCATATTATGGTCACTACCTCCTAATGGTTCCTTTACCTCGAGGTCCCTGATCAAATCCGGTTCATTGCACAACACTAAATCTAGAATTGCCTTCTCCCTGGTAGGCTCCAATACAGCTGTTCTAAGAATCCATCTCGGAGACACTCCACAAACTCCCTTTCTTGGGGTCCAGTACCATTCTGATTCTCCCAGTCTACCTGCATGTTGAAATCCCCCATGACAACTGTATCATTACCTTTGGGACCTGCCAGTTTTAACTCTTCATTCAACTTACACCCTACATCCAGACTGCTGTTTGGGGGCCTGTAGATAACTCTCATTAGGGTCTTTCTACCCTTAGAATTTCTCAGTTCTATCCATACTGACTCTACATCCCCAAATTCTATGTCCCCCCTCGCAAGGGACTGAATATCATTCCTCACCAACAGAGCCACCCCAACCCCTCTGCAAGTCAGTCTGTCCTTTTGATAAGATGTATAACCTTGAATATTCATTTTCCAGGCCCTGTCTGCTTGAAGCCATGTCTCAGTTATTCCAACAACATCGTACTTGCCAATTTCCAACTGAGCCTCAAGCTCTTCTACTTTATTCCTTATACTTCGTGCATTCATATATAATACTTTTAATTCGGTACTTCCGTCTCCTTTCATATCAATTCCTATTTCACTTGGCCATACTGTATGAACTCTTCTTGAGCTTTCTACTCTATTGATTCTGCTGTCCTTTTTAACTTTTCTTATTTTCACTTTCCCTTTAACTCCATCCTTATATTTCCAGTTCATCCCCTCCCCCCCACTACTTAGTTTAAACACATTCGTGTTGCAGTGGCAAACCTGTCTGCCAGAATGCTGGTCCTCCGCCTATTAACGTGCAACCCGTCCCCTTTGTACAATTCATCCCTACCCCAAAACAGATCCCAGTGGTCCAAGAATGTAAATCCTTGCTTCCTGCACCAGTTCCTTAGCCACACATTCAGATCCATTATCTCCCTGTTCCTGCCCTCTCCAGCACGAGGAACTGGAAGCAAACCGGAGATAACCACCCTGGAAGTCCTACTTTTCAGCCTTTTTCCGAGTTCTCTGAAGTCCCGCTGAAGAATGTCCTTCCTCTTCTTCCCGATGTCATTTGTGCCGACATGCACTACCACTTCCGGCTGTTCACCTTCACCCTTGAGGATTCCCTGCAATCGGTCCATGATGTCCTGGATCCTAGCACCAGGGAGGCAACACACCATCCTTAAATCTCGCCTGTTGCCGCAGAAACCCCTTTCCGTACCTCTTACTATGGAGTCCCCTACTACAACGGCTCTTCCTGATGTCTGACTCCTCGGCTCTGCTTCTGCACCAATTTTCGGCTCGCAGACCTGTCCGCCTCTCAGACTGGCATTATCTTCTGTCCTGACAGCTTCCAAGAAGGTGAACCTCTTTATGAGAGGTACATCCCCCGGGGTCTCCTGTACTTCAAGCATCCTTTCCTTCCTCATCGTCGCCCCCTTTCTCTCTTCCGGTATCCTCGGTGTAACGACCTCACTGTAGGTCCTGTCCAGAAAACCCTCGTTTTCGCGGATAAACCTGAGGTCATCCAGTTCTTTCTTCAGTGCTCCTTCAGAAGCTGAATCTGGACACACTTTCCACAGCTGTAGCAGCCGGGGGCACCATCAGTGTCCCTGACCTCCCACATCATGCACGTAGCACACTGAATCAGCTTAGCGGTCATGTCTTCACCCTCTGCAATTGTGCCTGGCGTAGTCTCCTCGCCGAAGACTCTCGAGCCAAAGACTAGCACTTTTCACACCAGGCACTCCCCTCGACCAGGCCGCTTCCCGACAGGCCGAATAGTGACATGCTAACTGCTGCAGATTGTGAAGCCTGGGGCAGAGCGGAGTGTTACTCATTGGAGTAGTTTTAACAAGTTCTTTGGCGAGGGAAGGTGCATAGAATTTGTGTTTAAACTTCCAGAAAAAAGTAGGTGGGGCCCCATCTAGGCCCAGATTGTGGCTTGGGTCACAGAGCATGGACACGGTGGCCAGCAAGGGATTTTGCTGGTACTTGAGGGCCTGAGTTCTAGGGAAAGGTCAAATAGGTTAGGACTTTATTCCCTGGAACTTGGGTGAATATGGGGAGATTTGATAGAAGTACACAAAATTATGAGAGCGACAAGGGATAAATGCAAGCAGGCTGTGTTTGGGTGAGACTTGAACTGGAGGTCATGGGTTAAGGGTGAAAGGTGAAATAACCTGAGGGGAACTTCCTCACTCAGAGGGTGGTGAGAGTGTGGAACAAGCTGCCAGCAGAAGTGGGGGATGTGGATTTGATTTCAACATTTAAGGGAGATTTGGCTAAGTACGTGGCTTACCGGGGTATGGAGGGCTATGTTCCAGCTGAGCATCGAAGGGACGAGGCAGAATAATAGATTCAGCATTGACTAGATGTTCTGTGCTGTGGTGTTCTCTGACGCTGACTCAAGTCTGCAGAGCAAACCATCTGTCAGAAGTGCTGAGCACATCCCTGGTATCAGTCTACCCGCCATCGTGTAAACGTATACACAGAAAAGGGCCAGTGACATCACGAAGGGTCCCACCCACCTTCCTCATAGACAGTTTGTCCCACTCCCATCAGGGAGGAGACTGTGTAGCATCCACTCCAGGACCACCAGACTCAAAACCAGTTCCTTTCCCCAATCAGTAAGGCCGATCAACACCTCCACCTACTAACCCACCCCTCCACACCCCCCAACCACCCACTAACCCACCCCTCCACACCCCCCAACCACCCACTGACCCACCCCTCCACACCCCCCAACCACCCCTCCACACTCCCCAACCACCCACTGACCCACCCCTCCACACCCACCAACCACCCACAGACCCACCCCTCCACACCCCCCAACCACCCCTCCACACCCCCCAGCCACCCACTGACCCACCCCTCCACACCCCCAATCACCCACTGACCCACCCCTCCACACCCCCCAGCCACCCACTGACCCACCCCTCCACACCCCCAATCACCCTGTAACCCACCCCTCCACACCCCCAACCACCCAGTAACACACCCCCAACCACCCAGTAACACACCCCCAACCACCCAGTACACACCCCCAACCACCCACTAACCCACCGCTCCACACCCCCCAAGCACCCACAGACCCACCCTCCACACCCTCCAAACACCCACAGACCCACCCTCCACACCCCCCAAACACCCACAGACCCACCCTCCACACACCCTCACCACCCACTAACCACACTCCACACCCCCTCACTACCCAGTAACCCACCCTCCACACCCCCCAACCACCCAGTAACACACCCCCCAACCACCCAGTAACACCCCCCCAACCACCCAGTACACACCCCCAACCACCCACTAACCCACCCCTCCACACCCCCCAACCACCCAGTAACCCACCCTCCACACCCCCCAAACACCCAGTAACCCACCCTCCACACCCCCCAAACACCCAGTAACCCACCCTCCACAACCCCCCAAACACCCAGTAACCCACTCCTCCACACCCCCAATCACCCCCTGACCCACTCCTCCACACCCCCAATCACCCACTGACCCACTCCTCCACACCCCCAATCACCCACTGACCCACCCCTCCACACCCCCAATCACCCACTGACCCACCGCTCCACACCCCCCAAACACCCACTGACCCACCGCTCCACACCCCCCAAGCACCCACAGACCCACCCCTCCACACCCCCCAAACACCCACTGACCCACCCCTCCACACCCCCCAAACACCCACAGACCCACCCTCCACACACCCTCACCACCCACTAACCACACTCCACACCCCCTCACTACCCAGTAACCCACCCTCCACACCCCCCAAACACCCACAGACCCACCCCTCCACACCCACCAACCACCCAGTAACCCACCCCTCCACACCCCCCAACCACCCACTAACCCACCCCTCCACACCCCCCAACCACCCACTGACCCACCCTCCACACCCCCCAAACACCCACAGACCCACCCTCCACACATCCCCAACCACCCACTGACCCACCCTCCACACCCCCCAAACACCCACAGACCCACCCTCCACACATCCCCAAACACCCACTAACCCACCCTCCACACCCCCAACCACCCACTAACCACACTCTACACCCCCTCACTACCCAGTAACCCACCCTCCACACCCCCCAACCACCCCTCCACACCCCCCAACCACCCACTAACCCACCCCTCCACACCCACCAACCACCCACTGACCCACCCTTCCACACCCCCCAACCACCCACTGACCCACCCCTCCACACCCCCCAACCACCCACTGACCCACCCTCCACACCCCCCAAACACCCACAGACCCACCCTCCACACATCCCCAAACACCCACTAACCCACCCTCCACACATCCCCAAACACCCACTAACCCACCCTCCACACATCCCCAACCACCCACTGACCCACCCTTCCACACCCCCCAACCACCCACTGACCCACCCTCCACACCCCCCAACCACCCCCTGACCCACCCTTCCACACCCCCCAACCACCCACTGACCCACCCTTCCACACCCCCCAACCACCCACTAACCCACCCTCCACACCCCCCAACCACCCACTGACCCACCCTTCCACACCCCCCAACCACCCACTAACCCACCCTCCACACATCCCCAACCACCCACTGACCCACCCTTCCACACCCCCCAACCACCCACTGACCCACCCTTCCACACCCCCCAAACACCCACTAACCCACCCCTCCACACATCCCCAACCACCCACTGACCCACCCTTCCACACCCCCCAACCACCCACTGACCCACCCCTCCACACCCCCCAAACACCCCCTGACCCACCCTTCCACACCCCCCAACCACCCACTGACCCACCCTTCCACACCCCCCAACCACCCACTAACCCACCCTCCACACCCCCCAACCACCCACTGACCCACCCTTCCACACCCCCCAACCACCCACTAACCCACCCTCCACACATCCCCAACCACCCACTGACCCACCCTTCCACACCCCCCAACCACCCACTGACCCACCCTTCCACACCCCCCAAACACCCACTAACCCACCCCTCCACACATCCCCAACCACCCACTGACCCACCCTTCCACACCCCCCAAACACCCACTGACCCACCGCTCCACACCCCCCAACCACCCACTGACCCACCCTTCCACACCCCCCAAACACCCACTAACCCACCCCTCCACACATCCCCAACCACCCACTGACCCACCCTTCCACACCCCCCAACCACCCACTGACCCACCCTCCACACATCCCCAACCACCCACTGACCCACCCCTCCACACCCCCAACCACCCACTAACCACACTCCACACCCCCTCACTACCCAGTAACCCACCCTCCACACCCCCCAACCACCCCTCCACACCCCCCAACCACCCACTAACCCACCCCTCCACACCCACCAACCACCCACTGACCCACCCTTCCACACCCCCCAACCACCCACTGACCCACCCCTCCACACCCCCCAACCACCCACTGACCCACCCTCCACACCCCCCAAACACCCACAGACCCACCCTCCACACATCCCCAAACACCCACTAACCCACTCCTCCACACATCCCCAACCACCCACTGACCCACCCCTCCACACCCCCCAAACACCCACAGACCCACCCCTCCACACCCCCCAACCACCCACTAACCCACCCTCCACACATCCCCAAACACCCACTGACCCACCCCTCCACACCCCCCAACCACCCCTCCACACCCCCCAACCACCCACAGACCCACCCCTCCACACCCCCCAAACACCCACTAACCCACCCTCCACACATCCCCAACCACCCACTAACCCACCCTCCACACCCCCAACCACCCACTAACCACACTCCACACCCCCTCACTACCCAGTAACCCACCCTCCACACCCCCCAACCACCCCTCCACACCCCCCAACCACCCACTAACCCACCCCTCCACACCCACCAACCACCCACTGACCCACCCTTCCACACCCCCCAACCACCCACTGACCCACCCTTCCACACCCCCCAACCACCCACAGACCCACCCTCCACACATCCCCAAACACCCACTAACCCACCCTCCACACATCCCCAACCACCCACTAACCCACCCTCCACACCCCCAACCACCCACTAACCCACCCTCCACACATCCCCAACCACCCACTAACCCACCCTCCACATCCCCAACCACCCACTGACCCACCCTTCCACACCCCCCAACCACCCACTGACCCACCCTCCACACATCCCCAACCACCCACTGACCCACCCCTCCACACCCCCCAAACACCCACAGACCCACCCCTCCACACCCCCCAACCACCCACTAACCCACCCTCCACACATCCCCAAACACCCACTAACCCACCCTCCACACATCCCCAACCACCCACTAACCCACCCTCCACACATCCCCAACCACCCACTGACCCACCCCTCCACACCCCCCAACCACCCACTGACCCACCCCTCCACACCCCCCAAACACCCACTGACCCACCCCTCCACACCCCCACCATTCCTTTATCTTCTAGATTTTTACTTTAATTTTGAGTGTTTATTGTTTTTTTTTATGACTGTTATCTTAGTCTTTCCTGCTGCATTGGATCCGGATTATCAATGATTTCATTCTCCTTTACATTTGTGTACAGGAAATGACACTAAACTGCCTTGAATTCACTGTAAATATTTTTATTTATTCTCCCCATGTTCCCATCAACTCTCTCCCCCCCCCCCCCCCAGATTCTTCCGTACACCCGCACACTGGGGGCAATTTGCAGCGTCAGTTAACCCACCAGCCCCAGCGTCTCGGGGATGCAGAAGGAAACCCACGTGGTTGTAGACAGGACGTCGTGACAACAGTGTCCGAGTCCAGGGTTGAACCTGGGTCTCTAGTGCTGTATGGGAGCCGTGGCATCTATTAAGCAGCACCGGCTGGGAAAGAGCAGTCCCTCGGCAGGGCTGGGGCAATCCACCTCTCGGCAGAGAAGGTCAGGGCAGCGAGATGCTGAGGGGTTTTAATCGACAGGCACTGTCTGAGTGGCCCGGAGATAACGAAGTAAGAACCAGTGCTGACTTTTGTGGTCTAGAGATCGATTAACCAGTGACCTCTAGTTCTGGTAGTGTGACAGTTAGCACAACACCACTACAGCTTGGGGTGTTGAAGTTTGAATTCATTTCTCGTACCATCTGTAAGGAGTTTGTATGTTCTCCTCGTGAAGCGGATAGATTTTCTCCGGATTCTCCGGCGGTCCAAAGACGTACCGGTTGGTAGGTTAATTGGTCGTTGTAAGTTGTCCTGTTATTAGGCCCGGGTTAAATCGGGGGTTGCTAGGCAATGTGACTCAAAGGGCCAGAAGGGCCTGTTCTGTGCTGTACCTCAACAAATATCACTAACTAAATAAGGGAATTGGATACGAGAAAAAATATTTTTAAATCCAGAGTGACAGCTTGGGGCAAGTGGGAAAACAGATGGAAAGGTCTGTATTCTGTTCAGTAACTTGCTGGGTGTGTGGTCCTGCCTTTCTTTCCCTTCCTCACTAATGCCCCACCTTGTCCCTTTCTGCAGGTACGTGACTGAGCTCCAGTCCTGTGCAATAACAACATGAGGCTACAGCTGATCCACCAGAAGGTAATTGCGTCCCTGACACTGTGCTGGGGGTAGCTAAGTGTCACGGGACTGGGCCTGGTCTCATCGGCATCTCCAGGGCCAGTTTATGATCAATATTTATCGTACTCGATTCTCATTCCTGCTAGATCCTTGGTTCTGTACTGAGAGGAGATTTGATAGAGGTATGCAAAATTATAAGGGGTATAAATAGGGTAAATGTAAGCAGGCTTTTTCTACTGAAGTTGGGTGGGACTACAACTAGAGATCATGGGTTAAGGGTGAAAGTTGAAATTTTTAAGGGGAACGAGGGGAAACAGCTTCATTCAGGGAGTCGTGAGAATGGGGAGCAAACTGCCAGCACAAATGGTGCGTGCGAGCTCGATTTCAACATTTAAGAGAAGTGTAGATGGGTACGCGGATGTTGGGGATATGAAGTGCTTGGGGCCTGGCGCAGGTCAATGGGAGTAGGCAGGTTAGATGGTTTGGCAAGGACTAGATGGGCCAAAAGGCCTGTTTCTGTGCAGTACTTCTCTGACGAACATTTCTATCCTTTCGCATTGACATTGTTGTGTTAGCTCCTTCTGACCATGACCTCCTTTCTCCCTGTAGATGAAGCCATCTTTACCATCACCCAGTGGGAGTGTAGGCTGCACTCCACCGACCCCAGGACTGCACAAGGTACGGGTCCAACCTCCAACACATCCCCGAGGTTGGGAAGGTCTGTTACCAGGGGTGAGGGGGATGGGTATAGGTCTGTCCTGCTCTTGGGGCAGGTGCTGAAAGTGAGTGGTGGGGGTCCAGTCAGAATGCTAGTGTGTCAAAATAGAGTTTATTGTCATGCACGTACACACCGTGATTAAAAAGTTATTTGCAGCAGCGTCAGAGGCTGCAAACGTAGGTTCAGATAAACAACATTTACAAGAAAGCGCTAAATTAATAACAACAGTTATACACGAAAGAACACAATAGGACCAAATTGTAATGCAAAGTGACATAGTGCTGCTGTACTTGGGGTAGAGAATAGGGTTGTGCAGGTTGGTTCAAGAACTGAATGGTTAAAGGGAAGCAGCTGTTCTCGAACTTGAATCTGGCAGGACTTCAGGCTACTGTACCTCCTGCCTGATGGTGCTGTGAGATGCTGGGGTTCTTTGACAGCTCCTGTAGATGCTACCGATGGTGGGGGAGGGAGGTGCCCGTGATGTATTGAGCTGAGTCCATTACTCTACAGCTTCCTATGTTCTTGCACGTTGGAATTACCACAGCAGAGCATGTTGCAACCAGGCAGGGTAGTTTCAGCAGTATAACAATCGATATTAGTGGAAGCAACATCTAACAGTCCGGGACATCTGCTGGTCTGCAGCAGCCAGAGTCCAAGGGTTCTGCATGATCAGAATCTGCCCTGTGCCTTGCTTTTACTGGAAGGGCCCGTGTTGGAGGGGTTTGTGGACAGATTGTTGGGTGGCGGTGTGGGGTTGCTGTTTTAACCCACACTGAGTATGAACCTTCCTGCTTCAGATCTACCGAGAGGCGGCCATGGTGCTGTCTGTCATCCTCATCCTCGTCCTCCTGATGCTGGTACAGCTGCTGCTCTTCCCCCTCAACCAGCGAGTCAGCCACACGGCTCGGACGCAGGGCGGAGCACTACGGCCGGACGAGGACCGGACCAGGGCTTGCATTGACTCCTGCAGGTACCGATGGGATAGCGGGCTCTGGCACCCGGCGGGGTGGAGGCAGGCTCCTGAGGTTAGCCTTGGCAATGCCGGGCTGCAGTGGTTTCTCCAACTATCCGGAGGGTTGGGGGAGGGAGGAGTGTCAAAACCCATCATCTCCTGCTGGTATCCCGGGGAACAGATTGGTCCTGGGTGCATTCTGTGGTGTTGGCAGTGATATGCCTGTTGTAGCAAATTTACTTGTTTCAGCTAATAAAGTGGCCACTGAGTGTATGTCTGTGGTCTCCTGCTGCTGTAGCCCGTCCACTTCTCGGTTTGACATGCTGTGCATTCAGAGATGCGCTTCTGCACATCACTGTTGTAATGTGTGGTTATTTGAGTTACTGTCAGCTCCTCCGACCTCTCATTGCAAGATGTTTTGTCCCACAGAACGGTACTCACTGGATATTTTTTGTTTTCACACCATTCTCTTTAAACTCTCGAGACTGTTCATGAAAATCCCAGGAGGTGAGCAGTTTCTGAGATACTCAAACCACCCCATCTGGCACCAACAATCATTCCATGGTCAAAGTCACTTAGATCACATTTCTTCCCCCATTCTGAATTTTGGTCTGAACGACAACTGAACCTCTTGACCACGTCTGCATGCTTTCATGCACTGAGTTGCTGCCACATGATTGGCTGATTGGGTATTTGCATTAACGAGCAGGTATACCTGATAAAGTGGTTCTAAGTGTAGTTTCAAGCAGATGTTTTCAGTGTCAGATATGAGATGTCATTCCAGTAGAAGTCAAGTTCTGTCCTTAATAAAGATTTATTCTGTGAAGCATTAAGGCTAACAGGGTTTGGCTGCTTAACTTTTCGTTTGTGCCACTAACATAGAACACTTCATCTGGATATACGTCCTTCGGCCCACAATGTTGTGCCGATCTCTTGCTTTAAGGTCAATCTAACCGTTTCCTCTTGCATAGACCTCCATTTTTCTGTCACCTATGTGCCGTCTAAGTGTTTCTTAAATGCCCCTGATGTGTCTACCTCTACCACCAGCCCAGGGGTGTTCCATGCACTCAGCACTCTCTACGCAAAGAACTTGCCTCTGACAGTCCTTCCCCACTATGCTTTCCTCCGATCTCTTTATTCCCCCTTGTAAAAGCCATTTTCATACTGGGAAATAAGTCTGGCTGCCCACCTGGTCTGTTCCTGCTGTCTTGTACGCCTCTATCAGGTCACCTTTCATCCTCCTCTGCTTCAGAGAGAAAAGCCCTGGCTCACTCAGCCTTTCCCCATGAGACATAGCAGCCTCTTCTGATTATCTGGACTACATTCCTTCAGTATAGACAGTGCCCGATCTGTGAACGATTAAGGAACGGACTAATTCCCACTCCCATCGGGGAGGATATGGGGTATCCACTCCAGGACCACCAGGCTCAAAAACAGTAACTTTCCCCAAGCTGGTCAACACCTCCACCCACTAACCCACCCCTCCACCACTACTTTATCATTTCCCATCAGAGTCGCCTTGTGTACGGGCTCTCCTGTACCTAGCGTCACTTCATGGACATACAATCAATCTATATAAGCTATAATCAATACAGTCAATCTATATAAGCTATCCTATATGTATTGATTTTTTAAAAAATTATTGTGTTGTGTTTTTTTGTGCTGCATTGGACCCGGAGTAACAATTTTCTATCATGCTGGAAATGACATTAAGGAAGGTTGCATTAATAAGGTTTCCCTGCCTCTCGGTGTGACTGGGATCGGTGGGGGGGGGGGGGGGGGAATATTACAGCCCTAGCTTCCAGGTCCCACCCATTACCTAATGCCACTTCTGTGAGGGGGTGTCAGCCAAATGTAGTGATGGGGAGAGATTTTGTTGTAACAAATTTTTTTTTTGTTCAAGTTACTGAAGATCATTCTTCTGTTCCCAGTCTCACCCTTGTCGAAAGCATTCCAGAAGGGATGCACTTTGATCCCAATTTCACCAGGAATCCCTCCATTTCTGATGGCTGGATGAAGCTGTTGAGCAGTGCTGGGAGCAGCGTTGACATCGCCTCCTTCTACTGGACCATGAGAAACAACGACACGAGGACAGAAGAGCCCACAGCCAGGCAGGTGAGTCAGGAGATGCTCAGTCGGTAACCTCTGCCTGTAACCCATCACTGACCTCTTCACGGGCAGATGGGAGTCCGGAATGATGCACGGGCCACCCTTGGTCATAGATGAATTTAACATGATAACAGGCCCTTCAGCCCATTTCACCACAGCATTCTCCCTGCTAGTCTGAGCTGCCTGCATTTGTCCCATAACCCTTGAACTCACCTTCCTTCATATACCTCTTCAAATGCATGTTAAACATCGCAGTTGTACCTGCTGTGAACCTGGCAGCTCATTCCAGCTACTCTCCTGTTACCTCTCATCTTATCTTGTATCTGTGCTCTAGTTTTGGTCTCCCCAACCCTAGGGAAAACCCTGTGGTTCCATCTTATCCATTCCCTCATGAGTTTACAAACATCCCTCATTCTCCTATACTCCAGGGAATAAGATAGTGTGGCCAACCACTCTCTGTAACTCCAACTCTCTAGTCCAGATAGCATCGTCATGTAGAGTGCCTATAAAGAGTATTTCCCCCCCCATTGGGAGTTTTCAAGTTTTATTGTTTTACAACATTGAATCACAGTGGATTTGATTTGGCTTTTTTTGAGACTGATCAACAGAAAAATACTCTTTCATGTCAAAGTGAAAACAGATCTCTACAAAGTGATCTAAATCAATTACAAATACAAAATAACTGCATCAGTATTCACCCCCCCCCCCCCCCTTAACATGACAAACCAAATCATCACTGGTGCAGCCAATTGGTTTTCGAAGTCACATAATTAGTTAAATGGAGATCACCTGTGTGCAGTAAAGGTGTTTCGATTGATTGTAGTAAAAATACACCTGTATCTGGAAGGTCCAATCACTGGAGAGTTGTTTATCCTGGCAAAAACTACACCATGAAGACAAAAGAACACTCCAAGCAACTCCACGCAAAGGTTGATGAAAAGCACATGTCAGGAGATGGATACAGGAAAATTTCCAAGTCACTGAATATCCCTTGGAGTACAGTTCAGTCAGTCATCAAGAAATGGAAAGAATATGTCACAGCTGTAAATCAGCCTGGAGCAGGCTGTCCTCAAAAACTGAGTGACTGTGCAAGAAGGGGACTAGTGAGGGAGGCCGACAGCTCTGGAGGAGTTACAAGCTTCAGTGGCTGAGATGGGAGAAACTGCACGTACAACAACTGTTGCCCGGGTGCTTCACCAGTCGCAGCTTCATGGGAGAGTGGCAAAGAGAAAGCCACTGTTGGAAAAAACTCACATAAAATCTCAGCTGGAGTTTGTCAGAAGGTATATGAAGACTCTGAAGTCAGCTGGAGGAAGGTTCTATGGTCTGATGAAACCAAAATTGAGCTTTTTGGCCATCAGACGGTGGCGTAAATCAAACACTGCACACCATCAATACCACACCATCCCTGCTGTGAAGCACGGTGGTGGCTGCATCGTGCTGTGGGGATGCTTCACTGCCCCAGGCCCTGGAAGGCTTGTGAAGGTAGAGGGCAAAATGAATGCAGCAAAATACAGGGAGATCCTGGAGGAAAACCCGATGCAGTCTGCAAGAAAACCTTGACTTGCGAGAAGATTTGTTTCCAGCAAGATAATGGTCTCAAACAGAAAGTCAAAGTTACACAGGAATGGGTTAAAAACAACAGAGTTAATATCCTGATGGCCAAGTCAAAGTCCAGACCTCAATCCAATTGAGAATTTGTGGCTGGACTTGAAAACGGATGTCCACTTGCAATCCCCATGCAACATAACAGGGCTTCTGCAGTCTTGTAAAGAAGAATGGGGAAAAATTTCAGTGTCCAGCTGTGCAAAGCTGATAGAGACCCATCCACACAGACTCAGCTATAATTGCTACCAAAGGTGCTTGTACTAATTACTGACTTGAGTGGGGTTAGTAATTACTTTGTGTTTAATAATTGTAATAAATTTAGACCAATATGTAGAAATTTGTTTTCACTTTGACAAAGTATTTTCTGTTGATCAGTGTCAAAAAAGCCAAATTAAATCCGCTGTGATTCAGTGTTATAGACCGTGAAAATTTCCATGGTGTTGAATACTTTTTGTAGGCACCGTATCTCTTATGCACCGTACCTCTTCAGCTTGTCCTATTACAGGGTGTCCAAATCTGCACACAGTACGCCAAGCGCGAACTCATGAGTGACCTGTATAATGTGTGACGCTTTGGTGAAAGCCAGCGTGTTAAATGCCGCCTTCTCCGCCCTGATTACGTGAGTGGCCACTTGCGGTGAACCGCGCCCTCGTGGACAGGACTGTGCTGCAACAGTCTCCAGGTGGCCAGATGAATACGACCCCAGAACCTCGCGTGAAAGTCGAGGGCACAGCAATCTTCCGAGCAGGCCTCCCGTCTGTCCACGTAAGCGTTCGCTCCCTCCGCCACAGAGCAGTGGCGTGCCTTCAAAGCACACTGCAGTTACTTGCCCGGATACTCGGACGGCATTTCCCAAACTCTGCCATCCCTGCTCCAGGAAGGAAAATGACAGCAGCTGCAAGGGAATTGGAATCGGAATCAGGCTTGATATCACTGGCATACGTCGTAAAATGTTGCAGTGACAGTCCATTGCAGTATATGATCTTAAAGAAAACTAAGTTACAATAAGTGTGTGTGTGTGTGTATATATATAAGTTAATTAAAAAGTGCATTAAGAAAGGAGAAAAAAAGCATTCAGAGCTAGTGTTCTGGTTCATTATCCACATCAGAAATCTGATGGCAGAGGGGAGGACGTGTTCCTGAAATGTTTAGTGTGGCTCTTCAGGCTCCTGAATCTCCTCCCTGGTGGATGCTGCCTTTTGACGGGGACCTGGATGCTGGGAAGGCCAGTGTCCTTGATGGATTTGTCTGAGTTTACAACTTTCTGCAGCTTTTCTGATCCCGTGCAGTCCATAGCAGACAGTGATGCAGCCAGTCGGAATGACCTCCACGGTACATCTGTAGAAATTTGGGAGTTGACAACTCCTACAGGTTCCCATTCAGTTCATTGATTCAGCTCAGTAAAAGGCACTTCCAGCCCAGAGAGCTCGCGCCACTTTGTTACACCCATGTGACCAAATAATCTACTGACTTGTACGTCTTTTGACTGTGGGAGGAAATCAGAGCACTTGGAGGAAACCCACGCATTCATGGGGAGAACGTGCAAACTCCTTACAGACAGCGACAGAATTGAACCCGAGTCTGTGTCATTGTATTAGTGTTACGCTAACCACAACATTACCGTGCTACTTTGTGGCTAGTCCTTCATTGTCACTTGGTCTTAATCCATAAGATGTAGGAGCAAAACTGGGCCATTCAGCCCATTGAGTCTGCTGCAACATTCCTTCCTGGCTGATTTATTGTACCTCTTAACCCTATTCTCCTGCCATCTCCTTGTAATTCCCTGACTATTCAAGAACATATCCTCCAGGCTGAGTAAACTTGGCCTTTTCTCCTTGGAGCGACGGAGGATGAGAGGTGACCTGATAGAGGTGTACAAGATGATGAGAGGCATTGATCATGTGGATAGTCAGAGGCTTTTTCCCAGGGCTGGAATGGCTAACGTGAGGAGGCATAGTTTGAAGGAGGTTGGGGGGAGGGGGTGTGATAGAGGGAAGTTTTTCACACAGATTGGTGATTGCATGGAATGCACTGCCAGCAATGGTGTTGGAGGCGGATACAGTAGGGTCTTTTAAGAGTCTCTTGGATAGGTACGTGGAGCTTAGAAAAGTAGAGGGCGATGGGGTGGGGAAGTTGTCTCCAGAGCAGATGGCATGGTCAGCACAACATTGTTCTATGTCAACTTCTGCTTTAAATATACTGAATGACATGGACTCATCTGCTGTCTGTCGTCATGAATTCCACAGATTTATCACCCTCTGGCTAAAGAAATTCCTCCTCCTCTGCTTCGTCCTGAAGCTGTGGCCTGCGTTCCTAGACATGCCCCCCGCTATAGGAAATGGCCTCTCCGCACCATCAGTTCACCAGACCTCGTCGCTCCTTCTCCCACATCTGTGACCCTGTTCTGCTGGTCATTGACTTTGCTGCCTGGTTCAAAGAAAAAAGCAACTTTATTGGAAGTGCTTCAATAAATCGTTTCACACTGCAATGACAACTAAACTGATTGATTGATTGATAGAGAAACAGTGTGGAATTGTCCCGTGGCCCTCCATACAGCAACCCTGGCCTAACTCCCCGGACAATTTACAATAACCAATTACCGTAACCTACTGACCGGTAACGAGTTTGGATGTGGAAGGAAACAGAAGCACTAGGAGGGGGTCGTAACAGGTGCTCCCTGCAGATCATATTGGAATTGAACTCTGAGCCCCAACACCCTGAGCTACGATAGAATTGTGCTGACAGCTGTCGCACCCGACTAACTTCAGCCAAATTAAAATATTGCCAAACTGATCTGGGAAGCCATTGAATTCCCTGCAGTGTCCGGCCCTTCCTTCACGCTCATAGCCAGCACCTTTTATCTTTCAGGGATGCCGGGGGTCTACCCAGCTTGGGCAGGGCCCTCAACTGCATGGGCAGTTTGGTCAGGCCCAGGGGCAGGTCAATCAGGGCAAATAAACCTCTTCTTGGTCGTCACGCTGTGCTGTGGAGCCCTGCTGGGACAGTAGTTGTGCTGGGTAGGGTTTACTATAAATTCCTTGCTGTACCGTTGGGTCTTGGGCTAACCAGTCCTGTCTCCTTTCGTGATGCGAACACATTTTCCACCCAGATCTCTCTTCTTGCAGCCTCTCACAACTGGCTCCATCCACCTCCTCTCATTCCTTTTGTTGAAAGTGCTATGCTGTGCTGAATTCCGTCTGCACCTGTCACTAACTTCCTGATCTGTGGCCTTGTCTCCTCAGGGGGAA
Source organism: Hemitrygon akajei (assembly GCF_048418815.1). Taxonomy (NCBI): domain Eukaryota; kingdom Metazoa; phylum Chordata; class Chondrichthyes; order Myliobatiformes; family Dasyatidae; genus Hemitrygon; species Hemitrygon akajei. Next base: position 60,158,751 of record NC_133148.1, on the reverse strand, counting down.
GCCATACTAAAGGAACTACAGAGAGTATCTGGGAAGCTCTCAGTCCGAGTTGCTGTCAGCAAGCCGAACCAGGAGCAGACTCTAGCCGACCTTAATCTGCTGAAGCAAAGCGGTGAGGAAACTGGGGAGCGACCGGGATACCGGAGTGTGTCGGAGGTGGGAGAATGTTGCTGGATTGGGGGACTGCAGACCTGTGGTGGAGAATGGGGGTTGGGGCTAATGGCTCTGTAGAGAGACTCCAGTAGTCCTGGCCAGTGGTTCAGGAAGGGACAGGCCAGTTCACCAGACCTCCTCCTTCCGGGTGCGTGACCCTGTGCTGCCTGTCATCGACGTCACTGTATGCTGAATGCAGATCCAATCCAGGTGGAGGATCTTGACTGGAAATGTTGCTTGTCCATGATATGAATGAATTATAGGAAGTGTAGGTGGAGCGATACCATATGGTCAGCTAGAGAAATGGGTAACAGTGCAGTGCGATATCAAAATAGTACATCAGGAAGGGGAGATAAAACTACTTTGGTTGTGACTTCTTTTCTTCATTTTGGGGGATTTTTTTCATGTCTGATTTACAGAAAAATTGGTTTACAGACTGTTCTCAGGGACAGAACCCAGGAACAGCCTGTGCTTGTCTTAAAGCAGGAGTTCCCAACCGTTTTTATGCCATGGTTGGGAACTCCTGCTGTAGAGGCAGTGGGTCACCACTCTGTGAATGAGGAGAGGTTAAGTAGGTTGCATTTTGAAAGGGCGCCTGAGTTTGCAACGCTTTGACAAGTAGACGGTTGGTGGGGGGGGGGTCAAGTCGCTGAATATTGTTAAGGTGGACAGTCCATGTTTAAGAAGCAATTAGATGATGGTCATTGGTTTTATTACTATTAGATGCATGAAGATATAGCAAAAAGCTTTCTGTTTGCCTGCCATCTAGACATTATTCCATAGATCAGTACATGGCAGTGGTACGAAAGGGGAAATGGTTATAGAGAATGTGCTGCCCTGGGAGACATGACTGTGCAAAGGCCATGTGGAAGGGAGGGGCCACGAGGAGAAAATGGAGGACATCACAGTGCAGAGGTCATGAGGCAGACTGAGCGATCAGGAGTTCATCTTTAATGTCCAGGTTTATAACAGTTGATCTGGTGGTACATGTTCTCAAGCTTTTGTATCTTCTATCTGATGGGAGAGGCAAGAAGAGAAGAGGGGCAAGGTGGGAAGAGTCCTTGATTATGTTGGGTGCTTTCCTGAGGAAGCGTAGACAGAAAATTTAACATGGCGAGGAAAAGGACTGGCCTACTGCATGCACGTGGGCTGGGTGTCGAAAGGGAAAGGTTCATCATGGACAGGATGGGCTGAAGGGCCTGCTTGAGTGTTCCGGACACCAAAGGCATTGAGAATATTGGGAAGAGAGTGGGAATGTAGTGGGTCAACAACAATTGTGTTGAATACCAGGGAAGGTTGACGGCTGAGGGGTCTGTGCCTGTTCCTGTTTCCAGTGTTTCTCTACGGAGGTGCAGTTGGGTGAATGTGTGTTTGATGCATTGGCAGGAGCCCAGGTGACGGTGGTGGACATGCCCAGACTGACCACGGGGGTTCTGCACACCAAGTTCTGGATTGTGGATAAGAAACACTTGTACATTGGGAGCGCCAACATGGACTGGAGATCGCTGACACAGGTACAGGACGGCACTTGTCAGAGACCGTGAAATGTCAGCTGGCTGGGGGACTTTGATCTGAGATTCCAAGTCTTTAAGGACCTCCAGAGAGAGGCGATTGTGGCAGGGCAGCCCAGCTTGGTGTACGGGTCACATTTCGGCATACGCTCCCACCGATCCACCTCTGGCAACTTCTGTCATTTGCCTCCAGGCTGGCCACCCCAGTTTCCGGGCTGGAGGGCTGTCGGTTGGAGCACAACTCCAGGCATGCCAGCACCAAGCTGAGGCTTGCAGGGCACAACACGGGCACGGTTGCTGCCCTTTAGAGGGGTGTGCCGTGGGTGACAGAGGGTGTTAGATGCCTTGTCTGAGTAAGATCCTCAGTGAAACTGATGCTCCTAGAGCACTTCCCTCTCCCCACTGCTGCCCATGTTGCCCCCTGTGTTCCCTCTCCATACCCAACCCTCATGAACAGGCGGTGATGCTGTTTGGGAGGGGCTGCTGCGTGTTCACAAACTCCTCGTCTTTCTCTTCCGTCAACAGGTGAAGGAGCTGGGCGTCATCATCTACAACTGCAGCTGTCTGGCCGAGGACCTGGAGAAGATTTTTGACGCATACTGGATTATCGGTGGGCCCAATGGTACCATCCCTCACACTTGGCCCAGTAATTACTCCACGGCCTACAACAGAGAAAGTCCCATGGAACTGAAGTTCAACAACACTCCAGCTAGCGTTTACTTCTCGGTGAGTTCCCTGGAGGAGCAAACCAGATCTGGCCTGTGGGTGGAGAGGTGAACAACCCAACGCCCCTGTGATTAAGATGCAGCTTTTTCGTTCTCCCACCCCGCACTTGTGACAAGGTGGACCTCCACTCTTCCCCCTCTACCCTTTGGAACAATTGTCAATGATTGATAAGATTTTTTGGGGTGGGGGGGGGGGGGGCCTCTGTAACTTATTGATTAGAGCAATGCTGTTAGAGTTCAAGGTGTCGGAGTTCAGAGTTCAATCCCAGTAAGGAGTTTGTATGGCCGCTGTGGGTTTTCCCTGGCCGTGTCTCTAATTCTCAATGCCTGGGATGCAGCTGCAAGTCAGCTTTTCATTGCACCCTGTGCATACTCGAGCAAATAGACTGTGACTGCAATCTCTTGAACCCTTCTCCCTTCCAGAGCTCTCCGCCTGCTCTGTGCCCAAAGAACCGGACCGATGATCTCACGTCCATCCTCAGCATCATTGACGACGCAGAGAAGTTTGTCTATGTGGCCGTCATGAATTACATCCCTGCTACGATATTTACTTCCCCCAGAAGGTAATGGACGTTCTTCGTCTGTCTGTCTATCTGTGTGCGTTTCCTTGTGTCTCTCTCGTTCGTGCCCCACTCATGTCTGTTGCTCCCCTGTCACCCGCCCCAGAGGTGGAATCCAAGCATCCTCTGCTTAGCTAAAACCCACCCACGGTTGTGTAGCTAATTGTATTTAAAACCTGCTGTCACTAGTTGCTGTTACTGGCCAGTGATGACCTATGTTTGTTTTTATCCAGCCTTTCAAAGAGAACTGTAACCTTCTGTGTGGGTGGTTTGGTGGGTGGGTGTCTGGGCGATGAAGGGTCATTGGTTATGTGTGAGCTGCATTCTGCACCTCCATTATAGTTGGGAGTCAGGCCTCCAGCAATTCCACCTCTGGTTGGTAAAAGAGTGTCCTGATCAGAATCAGGTTTAATATCACTCACATGTTGTGAATTTGTTGTTTTGTAGCAGTGGAATATATATTTTTTAAAAATCTGTAAGTTGCAATAGAAATATAAACAGTGGATTCCAGTTAATTGGGTCGTGTTTTGGCCCATTTAAGTGGCTGTTCCAATTAGCCAAAGTTTCATGGAAATAGTTAAAAAGGTATAAAAAAAAGATAAACAGTAACAAGTTGTGTATTTAATTGAAATATAGAGAAAAGAACACTACCAGTAGTACTACGGTTCTATAAAGCTGTGTTTTAGTTCTTAATAGTTATTGGCAGAGGAATTCCATAAGATATAGGACGTCAGGCCATTTAGCCCATCGAGTCTGCTGTGCAACTTCATTGTGGTTGACCCATTTCCCTATCAGCTCCACTCTCCTGCCTTCTCCCTACAACCCTTCATGCCCTGACTAATCAATAACCTATCAACCTCTGCCTTAAGTGTATCCAATGACTTGGCCTCCACTACTACCTGTGGCAACAGATTCCACAGACTCGTTACCCTTTGGCTAAAGACATTCCTTTCATCTCCATTCTAAAAGGATGCCCCTCTATTCTGAGGCTGTGTCCTCTGGTCTTAGACTCTCCCACCATAGGAAACATCTCCTGCATATTCACTTGATTGAGACCTTTCGACATCTGATAGGTTTCAGTGACAATGACAATCCCCTTCATTCTTAATTCCAGTGAGTTCAGGCCCAAAGCCATGAAATGTTCCTCGTTTGACAAGCCCAGACATCAAAAGAGGCCTTATGACCCATTGAATCTATACTGGATCTCAGAACAATACCTTTTCCCTAAATGTTCCTTGAGAGCCTGATCTCTTCCACATTGCCTTTGACCCCACGCACTGCACTCATAGTACACACACACGCACCTTCCTTCCCAACAATCCCCCCCCCCCCCCACCTCTATCTAGTTCTGGTTGCATCGATCATCCCCCGCAATGGATCCCATTAGCAACTTCTTCACTGATGGCCTCTGTATTTCTGCTCATCTTCCTCCAGCAGCGATCTCCAACCTTCATCCTTGCCACACTCCACTCTATCTGTCATTGCATTCTCTCTCTTTGCCTGTCACTATCTATCACCCACCTGCCTACAGTGTCTACAAACTCCATCCCCTCCCCTCCCCTCCCTGGCACAGCCTGCCCATCACCTTTCCCTCTTCATCAGTCCACCAGTCACGTCAGGCTCCTGTTTCACTTCCACATTTCTCGCTCCCTTTTGCCTCTCCCAAACTTGCCCACTCTACACCACTCTCAGTCGTACAGGGTCTTGTTCCTTCGTCCTCGACCCTTCACAAGGCCTGCTCGACCTGCCGAGTTTCTTGAGCAGATTTGGTTGCTCCATATTCCAGCATCGGCAGTCTCTCGTGACTCCTCCCCACATCCCTCCTGCCCCATTCTCCTACCTCTTACCCCCAGTGAGCTGTTCACAGCAGCAGGTTACCCTGTCTACGAGGGAAGGTGGGAGGTGCTCCTCCTTACTGCTAGCATGTTTCTGTTTATGGGAGTTTCCTCTGCTGCAGAGAAACAGGCACTAGCTTTCATCAATCTGTTCTCCTTTCTTGTACGAGTCACGTCAGTCTGGAAGAGGAATTGGTTTATTGTTGCGTGCACCAAGATACAGTGGGAAATGCTTTCATGCCATTCATTTCAAAACTAACTGTTATCGATGTCGTGCAAGGGAAAAGCAGTGTTAGAGTGAAGAATTTAGTTTTAGCGTCCAAGGCAGGGAAAATCATGGCAGACACTACCCACCCAGCAATCTGCCTTCTGAAAAGTGCTATTGGGCTATTACAGCGAAAACTTCACACCATCTTAAAAGTGTCTCCTCCCAGGCAGTTAATCTGATCAACTGTTCTTGTTCGCTCCACACCCTGCCCCTCCCCCCACCCCATCGGTTATCCCAATTAATGCACTGCACTGTAAACACTGTTTAAACACTTAATTGTATTTTTAATAGCTTTTTTATAGAAATGTTTCTAATTGTGAATCTTGTGTGTTTTATTGCACGTCACACCCTGCAATTGTACGGGGTAAATTTGATCCTACAGTTACAAAGTTAAGTGTAGTGCTCGTGCTCCAATTGATGGTGAGGAGCAATATGTACAAGTGCCGAAGGAACTCAGCAGGACAGGCAGCGGATTTGCAGCATCTGTTTGTGAGGGTGGGGATCGTTCATGTCCAGAGTTTCCCAGGGAGAGGATTTGCAGCATCTGTTTGTGAGGGTGGGGATCGTTCATGTCCAGAGTTTCCCAGGGAGAGGATTTGCAGCATCTGTTTGTGAGGGTGGGGATCGTTCATGTCCAGAGTTTCCCAGGCAGCGGATTTGCAGCATCTGTTTGTGAGGGTGGGGATCGTTCATGTCCAGAGTTTCCCAGGGAGAGGATCAGTCGCGCCCAGTACTAATGTCAGTGACCCCGCAGGTTCCGGCCAGCAATCGACAGCGCCCAGTACTAATGTCAGTGACCCCGCAGGTTCCGGCCAGCAATCGACAGCGCCCAGTACTAATGTCAGTGACCCCGCAGGTTCCGGCCAGCAATCGACAACGCCCAGTACTAATGTCAGTGACCCCGCAGGTTCTGGCCAGCAATCGACAACGCCCAGTACTAATGTCAGTGACCCCGCAGGTTCTGGCCAGCAATCGACAGCGCCCAGTACTAATGTCAGTGACCCCGCAGGTTCTGGCCAGCAATCGACAGCGCCCAGTACTAATGTCAGTGACCCCGCAGGTTCTGGCCAGCAATCGACAGCGCCCAGTACTAATGTCAGTGACCCCGCAGGTTCTGGCCAGCAATCGACAGCGCCCAGTACTAATGTCAGTGACCCCGCAGGTTCTGGCCAGCAATCGACAGCGCCCAGTACTAATGTCAGTGACCCCGCAGGTTCTGGCCAGCAATCGACAGCGCCCAGTACTAATGTCAGTGACCCCGCAGGTTCTGGCCAGCAATCGACAACGCCCAGTACTAATGTCAGTGACCCCGCAGGTTCTGGCCAGCAATCGACAACGCCCAGTACTAATGTCAGTGACCCCGCAGGTTCTGGCCAGCAATCGACAGCGCCCAGTACTAATGTCAGTGACCCCGCAGGTTCTGGCCAGCAATCGACAGCGCCCAGTACTAATGTCAGTGACCCCGCAGGTTCTGGCCAGCAATCGACAGCGCCCGGTACTAATGTCAGTGACCCCGCAGGTTCTGGCCAGCAATCGACAGCGCCCGGTACTAATGTCAGTGACCCCGCAGGTTCTGGCCAGCAATCGACAGCGCCCGGTACTAATGTCAGTGACCCCGCAGGTTCTGGCCAGCAATCGACAGCGCCCGGTACTAATGTCAGTGACCCCGCAGGTTCTGGCCAGCAATCGACAACGCCCAGTACTAATGTCAGTGACCCCGCAGGTTCCGGCCAGCAATCGACAGCGCCCAGTACTAATGTCAGTGACCCCGCAGGTTCCGGCCAGCAATCGACAGCACCCAGTACTAATGTCAGTGACCCCGCAGGTTCTGGCCAGCAATCGACAGCGCCCAGTACTAATGTCAGTGACCCCGCAGGTTCTGGCCAGCAATCGACAGCGCCCAGTACTAATGTCAGTGACCCCGCAGGTTCTGGCCAGCAATCGACAACGCCCAGTACTAATGTCAGTGACCCCGCAGGTTCTGGCCAGCAATCGACAACGCCCAGTACTAATGTCAGTGACCCCGCAGGTTCTGGCCAGCAATCGACAGCGCCCAGTACTAATGTCAGTGACCCCGCAGGTTCTGGCCAGCAATCGACAACGCCCAGTACTAATGTCAGTGACCCCGCAGGTTCTGGCCAGCAATCGACAACAGGCTGAGGAAGGCAGCGTTCGAACGGAGATTGCGCGTCCGTCTCCTGGTCAGCTGTTGGCGTCACACGGACCCCTCCATGTTCCCTTTCCTCCACTCCCTGGCTGCCCTGAAGAGCCGCTGGAAACCCCTGGAAGTGGAAGTGGTGAGTGAACCGTGATCCTGCACGCTGCAAGCAGTAGCTGTAGGCAGGGAAGATCTGTAGTTCTGTTATTCACATGGACTTTGTCAAGCTGTTTCCTGAGCTTGTGTTTTAACAGGACAGTGTTGGATCCGAGTCTTGAAACACATCCCTTTCTCAGGTTTGTTAACACTGATTATGGGTCTTCAGGCTCCTGTACCTCCCTGATGGCAGGAATGAGAAGGGGTGAGGTCCTTCGTGATGGATGCTGCCTTCTTGAGGTACTCCCTCGCGAAGAAACTCTTCCTGAATTCACTAGCCCACGCCATCAGAGAACGTGCCTCGCAGTTGAAGAGGGCGGCAGTGCTGGAGAGGGCGAGGGAAAAGGAGGGGATTGGCTACGACTCCCAGCCCAGTGATTCAGTAGCCATAACGTATCGCTCCATGGCACAAAATTTAAAAACTGACCAAGTTTGTTGTTTCCTCCTTGTCCAGAGAAAATTTACAAGGATGTTGCCAGGACTGAGTTATAGGGAAAGATCGAGTAGGTCAGGACTCTATTGTTGTAATTAAAGAAGTGTCCCTTGTCCTTTCGGTGTAGATGTATAGCTGAGCCTTGACCTGAGGGGTTAGGCCATCCGTTTATGAAGTGGTGTGGCGGGGTGCTACACGCAGCGCTGAAATAACGACACGTAGTCGGTGAGCTGCAGTTGCAAAAGAGATTTATTCGAACTTCGCAGCCTCGCTTTAAAGCCTTCCTGATGTAGGGGGCGCGTATTCACTGTCCCGTCCCGCGCGCAGACTTTTCCCCTTGCTGGTGAAGCAGACTTGGCGCCCTGTTTGGGACCGGCCTCAATGTCGGCGTGCGCCACTTTGTGGGCCGGTTCGAGTGCGCTGGGAAGTGGGTCGCCACATAACCCCCCTCCCCTAGAACCGGCGATACACCCCCCAATGTCCACAGTCTGGGTTGGACTCTGTTTGGGAGGTCGGCCTCTGCGCTGCGGTGCCTGAACCTCGACCGGCTGCGCCAAGTCCACATGGGCCGGTTTGAGTCGGTCCACTGTGAAAACCTCCTCTTTCCCCCCAATGTCCAGCACGAATGTGGACCCGTTGTTTCTGATCACCGTAAACGGCCCCTCGTTGGGCCGCTGTAGCGGTGCCCGATGTCCGCCCCGTCGTACAAAAACGAACTTACAGTTTTGCAGGTCTTTGGGTACGCAGGTCGGGTTCTGCCCATGCTACGACGTGGGTATGGGGGCCAGGTTACCGAGCCTCTCGCGTAGTCTGCCCAGGACTGCTGCGGGTTCTTCCTTTTGCCCCCTTGGGGCTGGTATGAACTCCCCTGGGACGGCCAGGGGTGCGCCGTACACCAACTCGGCCGACGAAGCGTGCAGATCCTCTTTGGGTGCCGTGCGGATGCCGAGTAGGACCCAGGGAAGCTCGTCCGCCCAGTTAGCTCCTCGCAGGCGGGCCATGAGAGCCGACCTTAGGTGACGGTGGAAACGCTCCACCAGGCCGTTCGACTGTGGGTGGTAGGCAGTTGTGTGGTGCAGCTGTGTCCCCAAAAGGCTGGCCATAGCTGACCACAGGCTGGAGGTGAACTGGGCGCCTCTGTCGGAGGTAATGTGGGCCGGTACACCAAAGCGAGATACCCAGGTGGCAATCAGTGCCCAGGCGCAAGATTCGGAGGTGGTGTCGGTGAGCGGGACCGCCTCTGGCCATCTTGTGAACCGGTCCACAATAGTCAGGAGGTGCCGCGCTCCTCGCGACACTGGCAGGGGGCCCACGATATCCACATGAATGTGGTCGAAACGCCGGTGGGTGAGGTGGAACTGCTGCGGCGGGGCCTTGGTGTGTCGCTGCACCTTGGCCGTCTGGCAGTGCATGCACGTTCTGGCCCATTCACGGACCTGCTTGCGGAGTCCGTGCCAAACGAACCTGCTGGAGACCATCCGGACGGCTGACCTGATGGAGGGGTGCGCTAAGTTGTGAATGGAGTTGAAAACGCGCCGCCGCCAGTTTGCCGGGACGACGGGGCGGGGTTGGCCGGTGGTGACGACACAGAGTAGGGTCCTCTCACCTGGGCCTATGGGGAGGTCCTGGAGCTGCAAACCAGAGACTGCGGTTCTGCAACTAGGGATCTCCTCGTCTGCCTGTTGCACCTCCGCCAGTGCTTCATAGTCTACCCCCTGGGACAGGGCTTGGATGTTAGGGCGGGAGAGGGCGTCCGCCACGACATTGTCCTTTCCCGAGACATGCCGGACGTCCGTCGTGTATTCAGAGATGTAGGACAGATGGCGCTGCTGGCGGGACGACCAGGGATCGGACACCTTCGTGAACGTAAAGGTAAGCGGTTTGTGGTCCATGAACGCGGTGAAGGGCCTACCTTCTAAGAAGTACCTGAAATCCCAGATTGCCAGGTATAGCGCCAACAGTTCCCGGTCGAAAGCACTGTATTTGAGCTCGGGTGGTCGTAGATGTTTGCTGAAAAACACCAGGGGTTGCCAGCGACCCTCGATGAGCTGTTCCAGCACCCCACCGACTGCCGTGTTAGATGCGTCCACTGTGAGGGCGGTAGGGACGTCCGTTCTGGGGTGCACTAGCATCGCGGCGTTTGCCAAGGCTTCTTTCATTTTAATGAAAGCAGCAGCAGACTCCTCGTCCCAGGTAATGTCCTTGCCCTTACCCGACATCAGGGCGAACAGGGGGCACATGATTCGGGCAGCTGAAGGGAGGAAGCAGTGGTAGAAATTTACCATACCCACGAATTCCTGAAGGCCTTTGTTTGTGTTGGGTCGGTGGAAATGGCGGACCGCGTCTGCCTTGGCGGGCAGAGGAGTTGCCCCATCTTTAGTAATCCCGTGGCCCAGGAAGTCGATGGTGTCGAGCCCGAACTGGCATTTGGCCGGGTTGATTGTCAGGACGTATTCACTCAGTCGGGCGTAGAGTTGACGGAGGTGGGACAGATGCTCCTGACGACTGCTGCTGGCTATGAGGATGTCGTCCAAGTAGATGAAAGCAAAGTCCAGGTCGCGTCCCACCGCGTCCATTCACCGCTGGAACGTCTGTGCGGCATTCTTTAGGCCGAACGGCATGCGGAGGAACTCGAAAAGGCCGAAAGGGGTGATGAGAGCCGTTTTGGGGACGTCGTCCGGATGCATCGGGATTTGATGGTATCCCCGGACGAGGTCCACCTTGGAGAAGATCCGTGCGCCGTGCAGGTTTGCTGCAAAGTCCTGAATGTGCAGCACAGGGTAGCGGTCCGGTGTTGTAGCCTCATTCAGCCTGCGGTAGTCGCCGCATGGTCTCCAACCCCCTGATGCTTTGGGCACCATGTGCAGGGGGGAGGCCCATGGACTTGTCGGACCGCCGGATCATCCCCAATTCCTCCATCCTCTTGAACTCCTCCTTCGCCAGTCGGAGCTTGTCTGGAGCAAGCCTTCGAGCACGGGCGTGGAGGGGTGGTCCTTTTGTCGGGATGTGGTGAACTGCAGTGCCAGAACCGATGGGAAATCCGCCAGGACTCTGGTGAAGTCGTTGTCGGACAGGGTGACGGAGTCTAGGTGTGGGGCCGGCAACTGGGCTTCACCCAGGGAGAATGTTTGAAAGGTCTCAGCGTGGATCAGTCTCTTCCTTGGCAGGTTGACCAGTAGGCTGTGAGCCCACAAAAAATCCGCACCCAGGAGCGGTTGGGCTACGGCGGTCAGTGTGAAGTCCCACGTGAACCGGCTGGAGCTGAACTGTAGCCGCACCGTACGGGTGCCGTAGGTCCTTACTGTGCTGCCGTTCACGGCCCTCAAGGTGGGACCCGGTGCCCTGTTGCGAGTGTCGTAACTCGTCGGAGGTAAGACGCTGATCTCGGCTCCAGTGTCGACCAAAAAGCGGCGTTCCGACTGCTTGTCCCAGACATACAGGAAGCTATCCCGATGGCCAGCCGCCGTAGCCATCAGCGGCGGCTGGCCCTGGCGTTTCCCGGGAACTTGCAGGGCGGGCGACAGCGGCGGGCTTCTGTGCCCCACCGCTGGTGGTAGAAGCACCATTGTTCGTTGGGCTCCTCACCCCTGCCTCTGGGGTTAGCAGGCTCTGCTGCCGGGCCTGGTCCAGTTTGCTGCTGGGAGTGTGGCCTGGTGATCTGTGCGACGGACGCCCCACTCTCCTTCTTGGTGTTCCACAGCAAGTCTGCCCGGGCTGCCACCTTCCGGGGGTCGCTGAAATCCACGTCGGACAGCAGCAAGCGTATGTCCTCGGGCAGCTGCTCCAGGAATGCCTGCTCAAACATGAGGCAGGGCTTGTGTCCTCCGGCCAGGGACAGCATCTTGTTCATCAAAGCCGATGGCGGTCTGTCACCCAAACTATCCAGGTGCAGTAAGCGGGCAGCTCGTTCGCGCCGTGAGAGTCCGAAAGTCCTTATGAGTAGGGGTTTGAATGCTGTGTATTTCCCGTCCTCCGGGGGCGACTGTATGAACTCCTCAACCTGGGCCGCTGTCTCCTGGTCGAGGGAGCTCACCACGTAGTTGTAACGTGATGTTACTACTTCGAGGTTATCTGCCGAATGTGGAATTGGGCTTCTGCCTGCTGGAACCATAGGTGAGGTTGCAGCGTCCAGAAGCTTGGCAGTTTTAACGAAACTGCATGAACAGATGCGGCGTCGTTCATCTCCGGTCCAAATATCGTTTGGGCCGTCGGGGTCACCAATTGTAGTGGTGTGCTACACGCCGCGCTGAAATAACGACACGAAGTCGATGAGCTGCAGTTGCAAAAGAGATGTATTCGAACTTCGCAGCCTCGCTTTAAAGCCTTCCTGATCCCGCCCTCCCCGGGCGGGAATGCTGTAGACACAGACCCGCGCGCGGGCTTTTCCCCTTGCTGGTGAAGCAGGCTTGGCGCTCTCTTTGGGACTGGCCTCGATGCCGGCGCGCGCCGATTTGTGAGCCGGTTCGAGTGCGCTGGGAAGTGGGTCGCCACAGTGGTTCTTTTGTCTCACTGATACACAGATAGCATCTACAATATTACTCTGTTTATGTTTGGGTGTAGGATCCTTGGGGTGGACGATCTTCTGTCAGGTTTGAAAAACGGGGATATGGTGTTTGTTAAAAACCCTTTGTCCAAAATGTGCACGTTGTTATCAGAGAGGACGGGTGGTTTGAAAGAGGGGTTAAAGAAGCCATCCCAGTCAAACTGGAAAACCTATCCTGAATAGAGAGGGCGAGCTACCAGACCACCTATCAGCTACTTCCATGCAGTCCTAACCTCTCTACCCCATCTCCACAATGGTTCGCACCTCCATTCATGCAAAGGTAAGACTAATGATACCTTTCAACAACTCTCAGAGTCTGTCAACCACCATGGATCAGAATTGGAGAGGACTCTTGGATGAGTGGCAAAACGTCTCCTAGGCAACACAGCGTCCAGCTTTACCTGCAATTGATATACGATGACGGAAAACCTCCAGAGACGTGGATTAGTGTTATCTCCTGTACACGAGTGTAAAGGAGAATGAAATAATTGTTACTCTAGGTCTGCTGCAGCACAAAAACACAATAATAAAGCACACAATAACTATAACTACATTAGATAGCTTGTATACAGTGATTGTATGTCAATCATGTGACACTTGGTGACTGACAGGAAATAATAAAATTGTGGTCTGATGGGTTAGTGGGTGGAGATGTTGATTAGCCTGACTGCTTTGGTAAAGAAGGGCTCATGTTACAGAAAATCACGTCTTGGGTGATGTTTATGATAGAACATAGAGGAGGAATAGGCCATTCGGCCCAAAACGTTGTGCTGAACCAGCTAAAAAGCAAATCAAAAACACCCAAACACTAATCCCTCCTACCTACACCGTGTCCATATTCTCCACCTTCCTTGCATCCATGTGCCTAGCTGAGCCTCTAATGTATTTGCCCCTGTCAGCATACCAGACAGCACATTCCAGGCTTCCACCACTCCCTGAGTAAAGAAACATCCCCTTTGAATGTATTTGCCCCTGTCAGCATACCAGACAGCACATTCCAGGCTTCCACCACTCCCTGAGTAAAGAAACATCCCCTTTGAATGTATTTGCCCCGTCAGCATACCAGACAGCGCATTCCAGGCTTCCACCACTCCCTGAGTAAAGAAACATCCCCTTTGAATGTATTTGCCCCTGTCAGCATACCAGACAGCACATTCCAGGCTTCCACCACTCCCTGAGTAAAGAAACATCCCCTTTGAATGTATTTGCCCCTGTCAGCATACCAGACAGCACATTCCAGGCTTCCACCACTCCCTGAGTAAAGAAACATCCCCTTTGAATGTATTTGCCCCTGTCAGCATACCAGACAGCGCACTCCGGGCATCCAGCACTCTCTGAGTAAAGAAACATCCCCTTTGAATGTATTTGCCCCTGTCAGCATACCAGACAGCGCAGTCCGGGCATCCAGCACTCTCTGAGTAAAGAAACATCCCCTTTGAATGTATTTGCCCCTGTCAGCATACCAGACAGCACATTCCAGGCTTCCACCACTCCCTGAGTAAAGAAACATCCCCTTTGAAGTTGGCCCCTCTCACCTTCAGTGCATACCCTCTGGTATTAGACACCTCAACCCTGACAAACAGGTGCTCTGCTCACTCTCTGTTCGCTTTATCTCATAATCTTGTAAACCTTTATCAGATCTCCTCTCAGCCTTCGCCGCTCCAGAGAAAATTATCCCAAGTTTGTCCACTCTCTTGTGATAGCACATGCACTCTAGCACCCTGGTAAACCTCTCTGCAGCCTCTCCAAATCGTGATCATCCTCCCTACAGTGGGGTGACCAGAAGTGGCCGAGCCAGGGTTTCATAAAATTGCAACATAACGTCTTGACTTCTGAACTCAATACTTTGACTAATAAAAGCAAGTATTCCATAAGCCTTCGACCTGTGTAACCATGTTCGAGGAGCTATGAACAAGGATCCCAAGATCTATCGGCTCAGCAACACTGTTAAGGACCTTGCCCGTAACAGTGTAATGTCTCCATGCATTTCCCCTCCCGAGGTGAAGCTCCTCACATTAACATGGGTTAAACTCCATCTGCCATTTCTCAGCCCATATCTGCAACTGATCAATATTGCACTGTATTCTTCGACAATCGTCTACACCATCCACAACTCCACCAGTCTTGTTATCATCCGCAAACTTACTAACCCACCTGTCTACATTTTCCTCCACGTACTGCAGGCATTTACAGAGTGTAGGTGCCACAATGGCTCATCTTATAGACTTCCTCCGAGTTCCAGGGCCCTGGGTCTGGCCCTGATCCCGGGTGCTGTCCGTGTGGAGTTTGCACAGACTCCAGAGGCCTGGGTCTGACCCTGATCCCGGGTGCTGTCCGTGTGGAGTTTGCACAGACTCCAGAGGCCTGGGTCTGACCCTGATCCCGGGTGCTGTCCGTGTGGAGTTTGCACAGACTCCAGAGGCCTGGGTCTGACCCTGATCCCGGGTGCTGTCCGTGTGGAGTTTGCACAGACTTCAGAGGCCTGGGTCTGACCCTGATCCCGGGTGCTGTCCGTGTGGAGTTTGCACAGACTCCAGAGGCCTGGGTCTGACCCTGATCCCGGGTGCTGTCCGTGTGGAGTTTGCACAGACTCCAGAGGCCTGGGTCTGACCCTGATCCCGGGTGCTGTCCGTGTGGAGTTTGCACAGACTCCAGAGGCCTGGGTCTGACCCTGATCCCGGGTGCTGTCCGTGTGGAGTTTGCACAGACTCCAGAGGCCTGGGTCTGACCCTGATCCCGGGTGCTGTCCGTGTGGAGTTTCAAATGTGAAACAAATGGGATTTTCCACACTACCACATTCGAGGTTCATGTCAGTAAAAGCTCTCCTTTTAAGTGGACGGATGTCTTCAGACGTTGGGGCACTGGATGAGCAACATGGGGATTGACGTGCACAACCGTGTTGGTCCTGGTCTCTGTACCTGCTCCCCCACAGCTTCTGGCCACACAGACTCTGAAAGGGCAGATGTGTTCACCCCACTGAGACTCTGAAAGGGCAGATGTGTTCATTCCACTGAGACTCTGAAAGGGCAGATGTGTTCACCCCACACAGACTCTGAAAGGGCAGATGTGTTCACCCCACACAGACTCTGAAAGGGCAGATGTGTTCACTCCACACAGACTCTGAAAGGACAGATGTGTTCACTCCACACAGACTCTGAAAGGGCAGATGTGTTCACTCCACACAGACTCTGAAAGGGCAGATGTGTTCACCCCACACAGACTCTGAAAGGGCAGATGTGTTCACCCCACACAGACTCTGAAAGGGCAGATGTGTTCACTCCACTGAGACTCTGAAAGGGCAGATGTGTTCACCCCACACAGACTCTGAAAGGACAGATGTGTTCACTCCACACAGACTCTGAAAGGGCAGATGTGTTCACCCCACACAGACTCTGAAAGGGCAGATGTGTTCACTCCACACAGACTCTGAAAGGGCAGATGTGTTCACTCCACACAGACTCTGAAAGGGCAGATGTGTTCACTCCACACAGACTCTGAAAGGACAGATGTGTTCACTCCACACAGACTCTGAAAGGGCAGATGTGTTCACTCCACACAGACTCTGAAAGGGCAGATGTGTTCACCCCACACAGACTCTGAAAGGGCAGATGTGTTCACCCCACACAGACTCTGAAAGGGCAGATGTGTTCACTCCACTGAGACTCTGAAAGGGCAGATGTGTTCACCCCACACAGACTCTGAAAGGACAGATGTGTTCACTCCACACAGACTCTGAAAGGGCAGATGTGTTCACCCCACCGAGACTCTGAAAGGGCAGATGTGTTCACCCCACACAGACTCTGAAAGGGCAGATGTGTTCACTCCACTGAGACTCTGAAAGGGCAGATGTGTTCACCCCACACAGACTCTGAAAGGACAGATGTGTTCACTCCACTGAGACTCTGAAAGGGCAGATGTGTTCACCCCACACAGACTCTGAAAGGACAGATGTGTTCACCCCACTGAGACTCTGAAAGGGCAGATGTGTTCACCCCACACAGACTCTGAAAGGGCAGATGTGTTCACCCCACCGAGACTCTGAAAGGGCAGATGTGTTCACCCCACACAGACTCTGAAAGGGCAGATGTGTTCACTCCACTGAGACTCTGAAAGGGCAGATGTGTTCACTCCACTGAGACTCTGAAAGGGCAGATGTGTTCACTCCACACAGACTCTGAAAGGACAGATGTGTTCACCCCACACAGACTCTGAAAGGGCAGATGTGTTCACTCCACTGAGACTCTGAAAGGGCAGATGTGTTCACTCCACACAGACTCTGAAAGGGCAGATGTGTTCACTCCACACAGACTCTGAAAGGGCAGATGTGTTCACTCCACACAGACTCTGAAAGGGCAGATGTGTTCACTCCACACAGACTCTGAAAGGGCAGATGTGTTCACCCCACACAGACTCTGAAAGGGCAGATGTGTTCACTCCACTGAGACTCTGAAAGGGCAGATGTGTTCACCCCACACAGACTCTGAAAGGGCAGATGTGTTCACTCCACACAGACTCTGAAAGGGCAGATGTGTTCACCCCACACAGACTCTGAAAGGACAGATGTGTTCACTCCACTGAGACTCTGAAAGGGCAGATGTGTTCACTCCACTGAGACTCTGAAAGGACAGATGTGTTCACTCCACTGAGACTCTGAAAGGGCAGATGTGTTCACCCCACACAGACTCTGAAAGGGCAGATGTGTTCACCCCACACAGACACTGGAAGGGCAGATGTGTTCACCCCACACAGACTCTGAAAGGGCAGATGTGTTCACTCCACACAGACTCTGAAAGGGCAGATGTGTTCACTCCACTGAGACTCTGAAAGGACAGATGTGTTCACTCCACTGAGACTCTGAAAGGGCAGATGTGTTCACCCCACACAGACTCTGAAAGGGCAGATGTGTTCACTCCACACTGACCTTTCTACCCTCCCCTCACTCACTGAGGCTGGGTAATGTTACCGGGAGCCCCGTCTCCAGTGGTCTGTTGTTATGGAAATACAGTAACCTTTTCTGTTTGCTTCTTACAGAGAGTCTTTGTTGTCCCAGCAACACAGAAGCAGAGGAAGATCCCATTCGCTCGGGTCAATCACAACAAATACATGGTAACAGACAAGGTGGCCTATATCGGTGAGTTCCCGGCTGATTTGATTGCGAACTGTCGGCTCTGTCAGTGTTTTGGATGGCAGCATTGATGGCCCTGTGGCTAAGTTGCGGATGATACAGAGATGGGCGTTGCGGAAGCCGAGAAGCTGCAGAAGGACAGATAGATTACAAGAATGGGCGCAGAAGTGGCAGATGGAACAGAGTGTTGGGAAATGTTTGGTCATGCACTTTGGTACAAGAAATTAAAATACAGATTGCTTTGCTAACAGGGCAGAGAATTCAAACAGCTGAGGTGCGAAGGGATTAGTGAGTCTTCGTGCACAATTCTGTAAAGTTTCACTTGTAGGTTGAATCAGTGGTGAGGAAGGCAAATGCAATGTTAGCATCGATTTTGAGTGGACTAGAATATAAAAGCAAGGATGGTAATGCCAAGACGTTATAAAGAACTGGCGAGGCCTCGCTTGAATTGAATTGACTTTATTTCAAGTCAAGTCAAATCACTTTTATTGTCATTTCGACCGTAACTGCTACGTACAGTACATAGTAAAAATGAGACAACGTTTTTCAGGACCATGGTGTTACATGACACAGTACAAAAACTAGACTGAACTCCGTAAAAAAAAAAACACAGAGAAAGCTACACTAGACTACAGACCTACCCAGGACTGCATAAAGTGCACAAAACAGTGCAGGCATTACAATAAATAATAAACAGGACAATAGGGCAGTAAGGTGTCAGTCCAGGCTCTGGGTATTGAGGAGTCTGATAGCTTGGGGGAAGAAACTGTTACATAGTCTGGTCGTGAGAGCCCGAATGCTTTGGAGCCTTTTCCCAGACGGCAGGAGGGAGAAGAGATTGTATGAGGGGTGCATGGGGTCCTTCATAATGCTGTTTCCTTTGCGGATGCAGCGTGTAGTGTAAATGTCCGTGATGGTAGGAAGAGAGACCCTGATGATCTTCTCAGCTGACCTCACTACCCGCTGCAGGGTCTTGTGATCCGAGATGGTGCAATTTCCGAACCAGGCAGTGATGCAGCTGCTCAGGATGCTCTCAATACAACCCCTGTAGAATGTGATGAGAATGGGGGGGGATGGGAGATGGACTTTCCTCAGCTTTCGCAGAAAGTAGAGACACTGCTGGGCTCTCTTTGCAATGGAGCTGGTGTTGAGGGACCAGGTGAGATTCTCCGTCAGGTGAACACCAAGAAATTTGGTGCTCTTTACGATCTCTACCGAGGAGCTGTCGATGTTCAGTGGAGAGTGGTTGCTCCGTGCCCTCCTGAAGTCAACAACCATCTCTTTTGTTTTGTTCACGTTCAGAGATAGGTTGTTGGCTCTGCACCAGTCTGTTAGCCGTTGCACCTCCTCTCTGTAAGCTGACTCGTCGTTCTTGCTGATGAGATCCACCACAGTCGTGTCATCAGCGAATTTGATGATGTGGTTCGAGCTGTGTGTTGCAGCACAGTCGTGGGTCAGCAGAGTGAACAGCAGTGGACTGAGCACACAGCCCTGGGGAGCCCCTGTCCTCAGTGTGATGATGTTAGAGATGCTGCTCCCGATCCGGACTGACTGAGGTCTCCCAGTCAGGAAGTCTAGGATCCAGTTGCAGAGGGAGGTGTTCAGGCCCAGTTGGCTCAGCTTTCCGATTAGTTTCTGAGGGATGATTGTGTTGAATGCTGAACTGAAGTCTATGAACAGCATTCGAATGTATGTGTCTTTTTTGTCCGGGTGGGTTAGGGCCAGATGGAGGGTGATGGCAATGGCGTCATCTGTTGAGTGTTTGGGACGGATGTATTTCTTACATCCTTCACGTACATGAGTAAAAATACATGAGTGTGAATCAATCAGTCTGATGGCCTGGTGGAAGAAGCTGTCCCGGAGCCTGTTGGTCCTGGCTTTTATGCTGCGATACCGTTTCCCAGATGGTAGCAGCTGGAACAGTTTGTGGTTGGGGTGACTTGGCTCCCAAATGATCCTCCGGGCCCTTTTTCTCATACCTGTCTTTGTAAATGTCCTGAATAGTGGGAAGTTCACATCTGCAGATGCGCTGGGCTGTCCGCACCACTCTCTGCAGAGTCCTGTGATTGAGGGAAGTACAGTTCCCATACCAGGAGTGATACGGCCAGTCAGGATGCTCTCAATTGTGCCCCTATAGAAAGTCTTTAGGATCTGGGGAATCATTCCAAACTTCTTCAACTGTCTGAGGTGAAAGAGGCGCTGTTGTGTTTTTTTTCACCAAACAGCTGGTATGCACAGACCACGAGATCCTCGGTGATGTTTCTGCCGAGCTGCTCACCTCCTCAACCCCAGATCCATTGATGTCAATGGGGGTGGCATTCCTCCTGTCGTCCACAAGCTTTGTTTTTGCAACATTGAGGGAGAGGTTGTTTTCTTGATGCCACTATGTCAGGGTGATCAGACTTCTCTGTAGGCTGCCGTGTTATTATTTGAGGTGAGGCCAATCAGTGTAGTAGTGTTGTCAGCAAATTTAATTAGCAGCTTGGAGCTGTGGGTGGAGCTCGGATTGTTGTGGGCAGTTTTTGGGCCCCTTGTCTAAGAAAGGATGTGCTGCCATTGGAGAGAGAGCAGTGGAGAAGGATTCCAGGAATGAAAGGGTTATTGTTTGAGGAGCGTTTGATGGCTCTGGGCCTGTACTTTCTGGAATTCAGAAGAATGAGAGGGAGATCTCATCGAAACCTACCAAGTGTTGATAGGCCTGGATAGGGTTGTGGAGAGGATGTTTCCTGCAGCGAGGTGGTCTTGCACCAGAGGGCACTGTCTCAGAATTGAAGGGCATCCATTTAGAATGGAGATGTGGAAGAATCTCTTTAGCCAGAGAATGGTGAATCTGTGGAATTCACTGCCACAGGCAGCTGTGGTGGGCAGGACATTGGTCGTATTTAAGGTTCTTGATTAGTCGGGGTCTGAAAGGTCATGGGGAGAAGGCAGCAGAATGGGATTGAGAGGAAAATGGATATTTGATGGGCTGAATGGCCTAATATTTCATAGTCTTATGGTCTTGGATCAGTTCAAGAACCGGATGGTTGTCAGAAAGTAGCTGCTCTGGATTTTGGTGTTTGGAGACTTGGCAGCAGTGGCAGAGCCGGGTTGTGGGCGTCCTTGATAGATACAACCTTTCTGAGGCAGAGCACCAGCTACAGCTGCCCTCGTGCCCTCGTGCCCTTCAGATCACGAGCGTGTGACACGGGTCCTGATGCAACGTAGACTTGTGCAGGTGGAAGGCCGATGTACGGGCAGTTGTAAGGTCTCCTGAGGAGACAGGTCAGTGATGTCACTTAGTGTTGGGGGCAAAGGTTACAGGAGATTGTGAGGGGGGAATCACTACGTGATAAACGTTTTTCAGTCTTTACCAGATAAGGACTTAAACATGAGACGCTGTAGATGCTGGAAATCCAGAGACAGACAGACACACACACACACACACACACACACACACACACACACACACACACACACACACACACACACACACACACACACACACACACACACACACACACACACACACACACACACACACACACACACACACACACACACACACACACACCTCAACAGGTCAGGCAGCATCTATGGAGGGGGATTAAAAAATTACGTTTTGGGCCAGGACCCTCTTCAGGACTGGATAGTGTCTCCTCACCAGTGAGGTTTGGGAACGGTAACAGGGTTGTATTGCAGTTCCATCACAGGCCTTTGCTAATCCCAGTGTTTGCTCTGCATTCCAGGGACATCCAATTGGTCTGGTGACTACTTTGAGAACACGGCGGGAGCGGGGCTGGTGGTAAACCAGTCCGACGCAAGGGGACGGTCCTCAGCTCCCACTGTCGCTCAGCAGCTGCGAGAGGTGTTTGAACGGGACTGGAACTCATCATACAGCAACGTTATGGACTCTGTCAACAAGTGGTTCCGAATCTGCAAATATCTCTAAGTGCAGCCAAGCTTGGGGTTGGAATGGTAGCCGGTACAGCCCTGGACAGAGTTCAGGGATTTCCAGTGGTGTGAATTTGTTCCAGGATGTGGTTATTGAATTTCCATTGAGGGTTCTCCTG
The DNA here is from genome assembly GCF_048418815.1 of Hemitrygon akajei. Lineage (NCBI taxonomy): Eukaryota > Metazoa > Chordata > Chondrichthyes > Myliobatiformes > Dasyatidae > Hemitrygon > Hemitrygon akajei. The sequence goes on along the minus strand of NC_133148.1, from coordinate 60,137,232 downwards.
ATGACTGTGGCACAAAAGGCAGGCAATTCCCAATCCCTGTCCTCCAGGTTGTCTACAGTAAATGATCTGAGGGATCCTGGGGAAAATGTGACATGTTTGTTGCTCTGAACGTTGCACCCATTGTTGGGGCGGTGCTGACTAGCTGCTGGTTTACTGTGGTGGCCCTGACCACACTGCCCTGATACCCCACTGTAGCCAGCACTGCAGTGCTGTGGGCAGACAACTACCCTGGTCATACTCCAGCCATCTCACGCCACTGAGTCTGCTGTTGGAGGTGGGGCGCGGGCAGTGGAGTTCCTTGACTACACGTAAACTCAGCGGAGAAATGCACAGCTGGGCGCGACAGTAGCTTGGCAGCTTGGGAAGCAGGGTTCACAGTTCAATCCCAGTCTGCTCTGTAAGGAGTACATCCCCCCGATGGAGGGGATGGGATTTCTCCTGGTGCGCCGGTTCCCTCCCACAATCCAAAGATGTACTGATCACCAATTGCAAACTGTCACAGGATTCGTTTAGGGATAATTTGGGAGTTGTCAGTTATCGTTCCCTTTTGAAGGGCCGAAACCAAGATGTATTGCTAAATCAATAAATAAATACCACACTGGGCTGGCGTCCATTTCAACTGGTTGTAAGTGTGAAGATTTTACCACGTGGTGCAGTATCAGACCAGAAATGCTGTGTTCTGGACAATCTATACAGAGAGCAGAGACGTGCACAGCGTTGAGACTGAGTGGGGAAGGGTACATTAGATTGTGTGATGGTACACTGAGGAGAGACTGGGTGACGGAGGGTTCGGTGTGTGTGTGTGTGGAGACTGGGTGACGGAGGGTTCGGTGTGTGTGTGGTGACTGGGTGACGGAGAGTTCGGTGTGTGTGTGTGGAGACTGGGTGACGGAGGGTTCGGTGTGTGTGTGTGCGGAGACTGGGTGATGGAGGGTTGGGTGTGTGTGTGTGTGTGGAGACTGGGTGACGGAGGGTTCGGTGTGTGTGTGGAGACTGGGTGATGGAGGGTTCGGTGTGTGTGTGTGTGGAGACTGGGTGACGGAGGGTTCGGTGTGTGTGTGTGTGTGTGTGGAGACTGGGTGACGGAGGGTTCGGTGTGTGTGTGTGGAGACTGGGTGACGGAGGGTTAGGTGTGTGAATGTGTGGAGACTGAGTGACGGAGGGTTTGGTGTGTGTGTGTGTGTGTGGAGACTGGGTGACGGAGGGTTCGGTGTGTGTGTGTGTGTGTGGAGACTGGGTGACGGAGGGTTCGGTGTGTGTGTGTGTGGAGACTGGGTGACGGAGGGATCGGTGTGTGTGTGAGTGGAGACTGGGTGACGGAGGGTTCGGTGTGTGTGTGTGGAGACTGGGTGATGGAGGGTTCGGTGTGTGTGTGTGTGTGGAGACTGGGTGACGGAGGGGTCGGTGTGTGTGTGTGTGGAGACTGGGAGACGGAGGTTTCGTTGTGTGTCTGTGTGGAGACTGGGTGACGGAGGGTTCGGTGTGTGTGTGGAGACTGGGTGATGGAGGGTTCGGTGTGTGTGTGTGTGTGGAGACTGGGTGACGGAGGGTTCGGTGTGTGTGTGTGTGGAGACTGGGTGACGGAGGGATCGGTGTGTGTGTGAGTGGAGACTGGGTGACGGAGGGTTCGGTGTGTGTGTGTGGAGACTGGGTGACGGAGGGTTCGGTGTGTGTGTGAGTGGAGACTGGGTGACGAAGGGTTCGGTGTGTGTGTGAGTGGAGACTGGGTGACGGAGGGATCGGTGTGTGTGTGAGTGGAGACTGGGTGACGGAGGGTTCGGTGTGTGTGTGTGGAGACTGGGTGACGGAGGGGTCGGTGTGTGTGTGTGTGGAGACTGGGAGACGGAGGTTTCGTTGTGTGTCTGTGTGGAGACTGGGTGATGGAGGGTTCGGTGTGTGTGTGTGGAGACTGGGTGATGGAGGGTTCGGTGTGTGTGTGTGGAGACTGGGTGACGGAGGGTTCGGTGTGTGTGTGTGTGGAGACTGGGTGACGGAGGGTTCGGTGTGTGTTTGTGTGTGGAGACTGGGTGATGGAGGGCTCGGTGTGTGTGTGTGTGGAGACTGGGTGACGGAGGGTTCGGTGTGTGTGTGCGTGGAGACTGGGTGACGGAGGGTTCGGTGTGTGTGTGTGTGGAGACTGGGTGATGGAGGGTTCGGTGTGTGTGTGTGTGTGTGGAGTCTGGGTGACGGAGGGTTCGGTGTGTGTGTGTGGAGACTGGGTGACGGAGGGTTCGGTGTGTGTGAGTGTGGAGACTGGGTGATGGAGGGTTCGGTGTGTGTGTGTGTGGAGACTGGGTGACGGAGGGTTCGGTGTGTGTGTGTGGAGACTGGGTGACGGAGTGTTCGGTGTGTGTGTGTGGAGACTGGGTGACGGAGGGTTCGGTGTGTGTGTGTGTGGAGACTGGGTGATGGAGGGTTCGGTGTGTGTGTGTGTGTGGAGACTGGGTGATGGAGGGTTCGGTGTGTGTGTGTGTGGAGACTGTGTGACGGAGGGTTCGGTGTGTGTGTGTGTGTGGAGACTGTGACGGAGGGTTCGGTGTGTGTGTGTGGGTGGAGACTGGGTGACGGAGGTTTCGTTGTGTGTCTGTGTGGAGACTGGGTGATGGAGGGTTCGGTGTGTGTGTGTGGAGACTGGGTGACGGAGGGTTCGGTGTGTCTGTGTGTGGAGACTGGGTGACGGAGGGTTTGGTGTGTGTGTGAGTGGAGACTGGGTGACGGAGGGTTCGGTGTGTGTGTGTAGACTGGGTGACGGAGGGTTCGGTGTGTGTGTGTGTTGAGACTGGGTGATGGAGGGTTCGGTGTGTGTGTGTGTGGAGACTGGGTGACGGACGGTTCGGTGTGTGTGAGTGGAGACTGGGTGACGGAGGGTTTGGTGTGTGTGTGTGGAGACTGGGTGATGGAGGGTTCGTTGTGTGTGAGTGGAGACTGGGTGACGGAGGGTTCGGTGTGTGTGTGTGTGGAGACTGGGTGACGGAGTGTTCGGTGTGTGTCTGTGTGGAGACTGGGTGACGGAGGGTTTGGTGTGTGTGTGTGTGGAGACTGGGTGACGGAGGGTTCGGTGTGTGTGTGAGTGGAGACTGGGTGACGGAGGGTTCGGTGTGTGTGTGTGTGGAGACTGGGTGACGGAGGGTTCGGTGTGTGTGTGTGTGTGGAGACTGGGTGACGGAGGGTTCGGTGTGTGTGTGAGTGGAGACTGGGTGACGGAGGGTTCGGTGTGTGTCTGTGTGGAGACTGGGTGACGGAGCGTTCGGTGTGTGTGTGAGTGGAGACTGGGTGACGGAGGGTTCGGTGTGTGTCTGTGTGGAGACTGGGTGACGGAGGGTTCGGTGTGTGTGTGAGTGGAGACTGGGTGACGGAGGGTTTGGTGTGTGTGAGTGGAGACTGTGTGACGGAGGGATCGTTGTGTGTGCGTGTGTGTGGAGACTGTGTGACGGAGGGTTCGGTGTGTGTGTGTGTGTGGAGACTGGGTGACGGAGGGGTCGGTGTGTGTGTGTGTGTGGAGACTGGGTGATGGAGGGTTCGGTGTGTGTGTGTGTGGAGACTGGGTGATGGAGGGTTCGGTGTGTGTGTGTCTGGAGACTGGGTGACGGAGTGTTCGGTGTGTGTGTGTGGAGACTGGGTGACGGAGGGTTCGGTGTGTGTGTGAGTGGAGACTGGGTGACGGAGGGTTCGGTGTGTTTGTGAGTGGAGACTGGGTGACGGAGGGTTCGGTGTGTGTGTGTGGAGACTGGGTGACGGAGGGTTCGGTGTGTGTGTGTGGAGACTGGGTGACGGAGGGTTCGGTGTGTGTCTGTGTGGAGACTGGGTGACGGAGGGTTCGGTGTGTGTGTGTGTGGAGACTGGGTGACGGAGGGTTCGGTGTGTGAGTGGAGACTGGGTGATGGAGGGTTTGGTGTGTGTGAGTGGGGACTGGGTGACGGAGGGTTCGGTGTGTAAGTGGTGACTGGGTGATGGAGGGTTCGGTGTGTGTGAGTGGGGACTGGGTGACGGAGGGTTCGGTGTGTGTCTGTGTGGAGACTGGGTGACGGAGGGTTTGGTGTGTGTGTGTGTTGAGACTGGGTGACGGAGGGTTCGGTGTGTGTGTGTGTGGAGACTGGGTGACGGACGGTTCGGTGTGTGTGAGTGGAGACTGGGTGACGGAGGGTTTGGTGTGTGTGTGTGGAGACTGGGTGATGGAGGGTTCGTTGTGTGTGAGTGGAGACTGGGTGACGGAGGGTTCGGTGTGTGTGTGTGTGTGTGTGGAGACTGGGTGATGGAGGGTTCGGTGTGTATGTGTGGAGACTGGGTGACGGAGGGTTCGGTGTGTGTGTGTGTGGAGACTGGGTGACGGAGGGTTCGGTGTGTGTGTGTGTGGAGACTGGGTGACGGAGTGTTCGGTGAGTGTGTGTGTGGAGACTGGGTGACGGAGGGTTCGGTGTGTGTGTCTGGAGACTGGGTGACGGAGGGTTCGGTGTGTGTCTGTGTGGAGACTGGGTGACGGAGGGTTCGGTGTGTGTGTGAGTGGAGACTGGGTGACGGAGGGTTTGGTGTGTGTGAGTGGAGACTGTGTGACGGAGGGATCGTTGTGTGTGTGTGTGTGTGTGTGTGTAGACTGTGTGACGGAGGGTTCGGTGTGTGTGTGTGTGTGGAGACTGGGTGACGGAGGGGTCGGTGTGTGTGTGTGTGTGGAGACTGGGTGATGGAGGGTTCGGTGTGTGTGTGTGTGGAGACTGGGTGATGGAGGGTTCGGTGTGTGTGTGTCTGGAGACTGGGTGACGGAGTGTTCGGTGTGTGTGTGAGTGGAGACTGGGTGACGGAGGGTTCGGTGTGTTTGTGAGTGGAGACTGGGTGACGGAGGGTTCGGTGTGTGTGTGTGGAGACTGGGTGATGGAGGTTTCGGTGTGTGTGTGTGTGTGGAGACTGGGTGGCGGAGGGTTCGGTGTGTGTGTGGAGACTGGGTGACGGAGGGTTCGGTGTGTGTGTGTGTGGAGACTGGGTGACGGAGGGTTCGGTGTGTGAGTGGTGACTGGGTGATGGAGGGTTTGGTGTGTGAGTGGAGACTGGGTGATGGAGGGTTCGGTGTGTGTGAGTGGAGACTGGGTGGCGGAGGGTTCGGTGTGTGTGTGTGTGGAGACTGGGTGACGGAGGGTTCGGTGTGTGTGTGAGTGGTGACTGGGTGATGGAGGGTTCGGTGTGTGTGTGTGGAGACTGGGTGACGGAGGGTTCGGTGTGTGTGAGTGGGGACTGGGTGACGGAGGGTTCGGTGTGTGTGTGGAGACTGGGTGACGGAGGGTTCGGTGTGTGTGTGGAGACTGGGTGACGGAGGGTTCGGTGTGTGTGTGTGGAGACTGGGTGACGGAGGGTTCGGTGTGTGAGTGGTGACTGGGTGATGGAGGGTTCGGTGTGTGAGTGGAGACTGGGTGGCGGAGTGTTCGGTGTGTGTGAGTGGGGACTGGGTGACGGAGGGTTCGGTGTGTGTGTGTGGAGACTGGGTGACGGAGGGTTCGGTGTGTGTCTGTGTGGAGACTGGGTGACGGAGGGTTTGGTGTGTGTGTGTGTGTGAGTGGAGACTGGGTGACGGAGGGTTTGGTGTGTGTGTGTGTGTGAGTGGGGACTGGGTGACGGAGGGTTCGGTGTGTGTCTGTGTGGAGACTGGGTGACGGAGGGTTTGGTGTGTGTGTGTGTGTGAGTGGTGACTGGGTGACGGAGGGTTTGGTGTGTGTGTGTGTGTGTGAGTGGTGACTGGGTGACGGAGGGTTCGGTGTGTGTGTGAGTGGTGACTGGGTGACGGAGGGTTCGGTGTGTGTGTGAGTGGAGACTGGGTGACGGAGGGTTTGGTGTGTGTGTGTGTGTGAGTGGTGACTGGGTGACGGAGGGTTCGGTGTGTGTGTGAGTGGTGACTAGGTGACGGAGGGTTCGGTGTGTGTGTCTGTGTGGAGACTGGGTGACGGAGGGTTCGGTGTGTGTCTGTGTGGAGACTGGGTGATGGAGGGTTCGGTGTGTGAGTGGTGACTGGGTGATGGAGGGTTCGGTGTGTGAGTGGAGACTGGGTGGCGGAGGGTTCGGTGTGTGTGAGTGGGGACTGGGTGACGGAGCGTTCGGTGTGTGTCTGTGTGGAGACTGGGTGACGGAGGGTTTGGTGTGTGTGTGTGAGTGGAGACTGGGTGATGGAGGGTTCGGTGTGTGTGTGTGTGTGGAGACTGGGTGACGGAGGGGTCGGTGTGTGTGTGTGTGTGTGGAGACTGGGTGATGGAGGGTTCGGTGTGTGTGTGTGTGGAGACTGGGTGACGGAGGGTTTGGTGTGTGTGTGTGTGTGTGGAGACTGGGTGATGGAGGGTTCGGTGTGTGTGTGTGTGTGGAGACTGGGTGACGGAGGGGTCGGTGTGTGTGTGTGTGTGGAGACTGGGTGATGGAGGGTTTGGTGTGTGTGTGTGTGGAGACTGTGTGACGGAGGGTTCGGTGTGTGTGTGTGTGTGGAGACTGTGACGGAGGGTTCGGTGTGTGTGTGTGGGTGGAGACTGGGTGACGGAGGTTTCGTTGTGTGTCTGTGTGGAGACTGGGTGATGGAGGGTTCGGTGTGTGTGTGTGGAGACTGGGTGACGGAGGGTTCGGTGTGTCTGTGTGTGGAGACTGGGTGACGGAGGGTTCGGTGTGTGTGTGTGTGGAGACTGGGTGACGGAGGGTTTGGTGTGTGTGTGAGTGGAGACTGGGTGATGGAGGGTTCGGTGTGTGTGTGTGTGGAGACTGGGTGACGGACGGTTCGGTGTGTGTGAGTGGAGACTGGGTGACGGAGGGTTTGGTGTGTGTGTGTGGAGACTGGGTGATGGAGGGTTCGTTGTGTGTGAGTGGAGACTGGGTGACGGAGGGTTCGGTGTGTGTGTGTGTGGAGACTGGGTGACGGAGGGTTCGGTGTGTGTGTGTGTGGAGACTGGGTGACGGAGTGTTCGGTGTGTGTCTGTGTGGAGATTGGGTGACGGAGGGTTCGGTGTGTGTGTGTGTGGAGACTGGGTGACGGAGGGTTCGGTGTGTGTGTGAGTGGAGACTGGGTGACGGAGGGTTCGGTGTGTGTGTGTGTGGAGACTGGGTGACGGAGGGTTCGGTGTGTGTGTGTGTGGAGACTGGGTGACGGAGGGTTCGGTGTGTGTGTGAGTGGAGACTGGGTGACGGAGGGTTCGGTGTGTGTCTGTGTGGAGACTGGGTGACGGAGGGTTCGGTGTGTGTGTGAGTGGAGACTGAGTGATGGAGGGTTCGGTGTGTCTGTGTGGAGACTGGGTGATGGAGGGTTCGGTGTGTCTGTGTGGAGACTGGGTGATGGAGGGTTCGGTGTGTCTGTGTGGAGACTGGGTGATGGAGGGTTCGGTGTGTGTGTGGAGACTGGGTGATGGAGGGTTCGGTGTGTGTGTGTGGAGACTGGGTGACGGAGGGTTCGGTGTGTGTGTGTGTGGAGACTGGGTGACGGAGGGTTCGGTGTGTGTCTGTGTGGAGACTGGGTGACGGAGGGTTCGGTGTGTGTGTGAGTGGAGACTGGGTGACGGAGGGTTTGGTGTGTGTGAGTGGAGACTGTGTGACGGAGGGATCGTTGTGTGTGTGTGTGTGTGGAGACTGTGTGACGGAGGGTTCGGTGTGTGTGTGTGTGTGGAGACTGGGTGACGGAGGGGTCGGTGTGTGTGTGTGTGTGGAGACTGGGTGATGGAGGGTTCGGTGTGTGTGTGTGTGGAGACTGGGTGATGGAGGGTTCGGTGTGTGTGTGTCTGGAGACTGGGTGACGGAGTGTTCGGTGTGTGTGTGAGTGGAGACTGGGTGACGGAGGGTTCGGTGTGTTTGTGAGTGGAGACTGGGTGACGGAGGGTTCGGTGTGTGTGTGTGGAGACTGGGTGACGGAGGGTTCGGTGTGTGTGTGTGTGGAGACTGGGTGACGGAGGGTTCGGTGTGTGTGTGTGTGGAGACTGGGTGATGGAGGGTTCGGTGTGTGAGTGGAGACTGGGTGATGGAGGGTTTGGTGTGTGTGAGTGGGGACTGGGTGACAGAGGGTTCGGTGTGTGAGTGGTGACTGGGTGATGCAGGGTTCGGTGTGTGTGAGTGGGGACTGGGTGACGGAGGGTTCGGTGTGTGTCTGTGTGGAGACTGGGTGACGGAGGGTTCGGTGTGTGTGAGTGGAGACTGGGTGACGGAGGGTTCGGTGTGTGTGTGAGTGGTGACTGGGTGATGGAGGGTTCGGTGTGTGTGTGTGGAGACTGGGTGACGGAGGGTTCGGTGTGTGTGAGTGGGGACTGGGTGACGGAGGGTTCGGTGTGTGTGTGGAGACTGGGTGACGGAGGGTTCGGTGTGTGTGTGTGTGGAGACTGGGTGACGGAGGGTTCGGTGTGTGAGTGGTGACTGGGTGATGGAGGGTTCGGTGTGTGAGTGGAGACTGGGTGGCGGAGTGTTCGGTGTGTGTGAGTGGGGACTGGGTGACGGAGGGTTCGGTGTGTGTGTGTGGAGACTGGGTGACGGAGGGTTCGGTGTGTGTCTGTGTGGAGACTGGGTGACGGAGGGTTTGGTGTGTGTGTGTGTGTGAGTGGAGACTGGGTGACGGAGGGTTTGGTGTGTGTGTGTGTGTGAGTGGGGACTGGGTGACGGAGGGTTCGGTGTGTGTCTGTGTGGAGACTGGGTGACGGAGGGTTTGGTGTGTGTGTGTGTGTGAGTGGTGACTGGGTGACGGAGGGTTTGGTGTGTGTGTGTGTGTGTTAGTGGTGACTGGGTGACGGAGGGTTCGGTGTGTGTGTGAGTGGTGACTGGGTGACGGAGGGTTCGGTGTGTGTGTGAGTGGAGACTGGGTGACGGAGGGTTTGGTGTGTGTGTGTGTGTGAGTGGTGACTGGGTGACGGAGGGTTCGGTGTGTGTGTGAGTGGTGACTAGGTGACGGAGGGTTCGGTGTGTGTGTCTGTGTGGAGACTGGGTGACGGAGGGTTCGGTGTGTGTCTGTGTGGAGACTGGGTGATGGAGGGTTCGGTGTGTGAGTGGTGACTGGGTGATGGAGGGTTCGGTGTGTGAGTGGAGACTGGGTGGCGGAGGGTTCGGTGTGTGTGAGTGGGGACTGGGTGACGGAGGGTTCGGTGTGTGTCTGTGTGGAGACTGGGTGACGGAGGGTTTGGTGTGTGTGTGTGAGTGGAGACTGGGTGATGGAGGGTTCGGTGTGTGTGTGTGTGTGGAGACTGGGTGACGGAGGGGTCGGTGTGTGTGTGTGTGTGTGGAGACTGGGTGATGGAGGGTTCGGTGTGTGTGTGTGTGGAGACTGGGTGACGGAGGGTTTGGTGTGTGTGTGTGTGTGTGGAGACTGGGTGATGGAGGGTTCGGTGTGTGTGTGTGTGTGGAGACTGGGTGACGGAGGGGTCGGTGTGTGTGTGTGTGTGGAGACTGGGTGATGGAGGGTTTGGTGTGTGTGTGTGTGGAGACTGTGTGACGGAGGGTTCGGTGTGTGTGTGTGTGTGGAGACTGTGACGGAGGGTTCGGTGTGTGTGTGTGGGTGGAGACTGGGTGACGGAGGTTTCGTTGTGTGTCTGTGTGGAGACTGGGTGATGGAGGGTTCGGTGTGTGTGTGTGGAGACTGGGTGACGGAGGGTTCGGTGTGTCTGTGTGTGGAGACTGGGTGACGGAGGGTTCAGTGTGTGTGTGTGTGGAGACTGGGTGACGGAGGGTTTGGTGTGTGTGTGAGTGGAGACTGGGTGACGGAGGGTTCGGTGTGTGTGTGTAGACTGGGTGACGGAGGGTTCGGTGTGTGTGTGTGTTGAGACTGGGTGATGGAGGGTTCGGTGTGTGTGTGTGTGGAGACTGGGTGACGGACGGTTCGGTGTGTGTGTGAGTGGAGACTGGGTGACGGAGGGTTTGGTGTGTGTGTGTGGAGACTGGGTGATGGAGGGTTCGTTGTGTGTGAGTGGAGACTGGGTGACGGAGGGTTCGGTGTGTGTGTGTGTGGAGACTGGGTGACGGAGGGTTCGGTGTGTGTGTGTGTGGAGACTGGGTGACGGAGTGTTCGGTGTGTGTCTGTGTGGAGATTGGGTGACGGAGGGTTCGGTGTGTGTGTGTGTGGAGACTGGGTGACGGAGGGTTCGGTGTGTGTGTGAGTGGAGACTGGGTGACGGAGGGTTCGGTGTGTGTGTGTGTGGAGACTGGGTGACGGAGGGTTCGGTGTGTGTGTGTGTGGAGACTGGGTGACGGAGGGTTCGGTGTGTGTGTGAGTGGAGACTGGGTGACGGAGGGTTCGGTGTGTGTCTGTGTGGAGACTGGGTGACGGAGGGTTCGGTGTGTGTGTGAGTGGAGACTGAGTGATGGAGGGTTCGGTGTGTCTGTGTGGAGACTGGGTGATGGAGGGTTCGGTGTGTCTGTGTGGAGACTGGGTGATGGAGGGTTCGGTGTGTCTGTGTGGAGACTGGGTGATGGAGGGTTCGGTGTGTGTGTGGAGACTGGGTGATGGAGGGTTCGGTGTGTGTGTGTGGAGACTGGGTGACGGAGGGTTCGGTGTGTGTGTGTGTGGAGACTGGGTGACGGAGGGTTCGGTGTGTGTCTGTGTGGAGACTGGGTGACGGAGGGTTCGGTGTGTGTGTGAGTGGAGACTGGGTGACGGAGGGTTTGGTGTGTGTGAGTGGAGACTGTGTGACGGAGGGATCGTTGTGTGTGTGTGTGTGTGGAGACTGTGTGACGGAGGGTTCGGTGTGTGTGTGTGTGTGGAGACTGGGTGACGGAGGGGTCGGTGTGTGTGTGTGTGTGGAGACTGGGTGATGGAGGGTTCGGTGTGTGTGTGTGTGGAGACTGGGTGATGGAGGGTTCGGTGTGTGTGTGTCTGGAGACTGGGTGACGGAGTGTTCGGTGTGTGTGTGAGTGGAGACTGGGTGACGGAGGGTTCGGTGTGTTTGTGAGTGGAGACTGGGTGACGGAGGGTTCGGTGTGTGTGTGTGTGGAGACTGGGTGACGGAGGGTTCGGTGTGTGTGTGTGTGGAGACTGGGTGACGGAGGGTTCGGTGTGTGTGTGTGTGGAGACTGGGTGACGGAGGGTTCGGTGTGTGAGTGGTGACTGGGTGATGGAGGGTTCGGTGTGTGAGTGGAGACTGGGTGATGGAGGGTTTGGTGTGTGTGAGTGGGGACTGGGTGACAGAGGGTTCGGTGTGTGAGTGGTGACTGGGTGATGCAGGGTTCGGTGTGTGTGAGTGGGGACTGGGTGACGGAGGGTTCGGTGTGTGTCTGTGTGGAGACTGGGTGACGGAGGGTTCGTTGTGTGTGAGTGGAGACTGGGTGACGGAGGGTTCGGTGTGTGTGTGTGTGTGGAGACTGGGTGATGGAGGGTTCGGTGTGTGTGTGTGTGGAGACTGGGTGACGGAGGGTTCGGTGTGTGTGTGTGGAGACTGGGTGACGGAGGGTTCGGTGTGTGTGTGTGTGTGGAGACTGGGTGACGGAGGGTTCGGTGTGTGTGTGAGTGGAGACTGGGTGACGGAGGGTTCGGTGTGTGTCTGTGTGGAGACTGGGTGACGGAGGGTTCGGTGTGTGTGTGTGTGGAGACTGGGTGACGGAGGGTTTGGTGTGTGTGAGTGGAGACTGTGTGACGGAGGGATCGTTGTGTGTGTGTGTGTGTGTGTGTGGAGACTGTGTGACGGAGGGTTCGGTGTGTGTGTGTGTGTGGAGACTGGGTGACGGAGGGGTCGGTGTGTGTGTGTGTGTGGAGACTGGGTGATGGAGGGTTCGGTGTGTGTGTGTGTGGAGACTGGGTGATGGAGGGTTCGGTGTGTGTGTGTGTGGAGACTGGGTGACGGAGTGTTCGGTGTGTGTGTGAGTGGAGACTGGGTGACGGAGGGTTCGGTGTGTGTGTGTGTGGAGACTGGGTGACGGAGGGTTCGGTGTGTGTGTGTGGAGACTGGGTGATGGAGGGTTCGGTGTGTGTGTGTGTGTGGAGACTGGGTGGCGGAGGGTTCGGTGTGTGTGTGGAGACTGGGTGACGGAGGGTTCGGTGTGTGTGTGTGTGGAGACTGGGTGACGGAGGGTTCGGTGTGTGAGTGGTGACTGGGTGATGGAGGGTTTGGTGTGTGAGTGGAGACTGGGTGATGGAGGGTTCGGTGTGTGTGAGTGGAGACTGGGTGACGGAGGGTTCGGTGTGTGTGTGAGTGGTGACTGGGTGATGGAGGGTTCGGTGTGTGAGTGGTGACTGGGTGATGGAGGGTTCGGTGTGTGTGAGTGGAGACTGGGTGACGGAGGGTTCGGTGTGTGTGAGTGGGGACTGGGTGACGGAGGGTTCGGTGTGTGTGTGTGTGGAGACTGGGTGGCGGAGTGTTCGGTGTGTGTGAGTGGGGACTGGGTGACGGAGGGTTCGGTGTGTGTGTGTGGAGACTGGGTGACGGAGGGTTCGGTGTGTGTCTGTGTGGAGACTGGGTGACGGAGGGTTTGGTGTGTGTGTGTGTGTGAGTGGAGACTGGGTGACGGAGGGTTTGGTGTGTGTGTGTGTGTGAGTGGGGACTGGGTGACGGAGGGTTCGGTGTGTGTCTGTGTGGAGACTGGGTGACGGAGGGTTTGGTGTGTGTGTGTGTGTGAGTGGTGACTGGGTGACGGAGGGTTTGGTGTGTGTGTGTGTGTGTGAGTGGTGACTGGGTGACGGAGGGTTCGGTGTGTGTGTGAGTGGTGACTGGGTGACGGAGGGTTCGGTGTGTGTGTGAGTGGAGACTGGGTGACGGAGGGTTCGGTGTGTGTCTGTGTGGAGACTGGGTGATGGAGGGTTCGGTGTGTGAGTGGTGACTGGGTGATGGAGGGTTCGGTGTGTGAGTGGAGACTGGGTGGCGGAGGGTTCGGTGTGTGTGAGTGGGGACTGGGTGACGGAGGGTTCGGTGTGTGTCTGTGTGGAGACTGGGTGACGGAGGGTTTGGTGTGTGTGTGTGAGTGGAGACTGGGTGATGGAGGGTTCGGTGTGTGTGTGAGTGGGGACTGGGTGACGGAGGGTTCGGTGTGTGTCTGTGTGGAGACTGGGTGACGGAGGGTTCGGTGTGTGTGTGTGAGTGGAGACTGGGTGATGGAGGGTTCGGTGTGTGTGTGTGGAGACTGGGTGACGGAGGGTTTGGTGTGTGTGTGAGTGGAGACTGGGTGATGGAGGGTTCGGTGTGTGTGTGAGTGGAGACTGGGTGACGGAGGGTTCGGTGTGTGTCTGTGTGAAGACTGGGTGACGGAGGGTTTGGTGTGTGTGTTAGTGGAGACTGGGTGACGGAGGGTTCGGTGTGTGTGTGTGTGTGGAGACTGGGTGACGGAGGGTTCGGTGTGTGTGTGTGTGGAGACTGGGTGACGGAGTGTTCGGTGAGTGTGTGTGTGGAGACTGGGTGACGGAGGGTTCGGTGTGTGTGTCTGGAGACTGGGTGACGGAGGGTTCGGTGTGTGTCTGTGTGGAGACTGGGTGACGGAGGGTTCGGTGTGTGTGTGAGTGGAGACTGGGTGACGGAGGGTTTGGTGTGTGTGAGTGGAGACTGTGTGACGGAGGGATCGTTGTGTGTGTGTGTGTGTGTGTGTGTAGACTGTGTGACGGAGGGTTCGGTGTGTGTGTGTGTGTGGAGACTGGGTGACGGAGGGGTCGGTGTGTGTGTGTGTGTGGAGACTGGGTGATGGAGGGTTCGGTGTGTGTGTGTGTGGAGACTGGGTGATGGAGGGTTCGGTGTGTGTGTGTCTGGAGACTGGGTGACGGAGTGTTCGGTGTGTGTGTGAGTGGAGACTGGGTGACGGAGGGTTCGGTGTGTTTGTGAGTGGAGACTGGGTGACGGAGGGTTCGGTGTGTGTGTGTGGAGACTGGGTGATGGAGGTTTCGGTGTGTGTGTGTGTGTGGAGACTGGGTGGCGGAGGGTTCGGTGTGTGTGTGGAGACTGGGTGACGGAGGGTTCGGTGTGTGTGTGTGTGGAGACTGGGTGACGGAGGGTTCGGTGTGTGAGTGGTGACTGGGTGATGGAGGGTTTGGTGTGTGAGTGGAGACTGGGTGATGGAGGGTTCGGTGTGTGTGAGTGGAGACTGGGTGACGGAGGGTTCGGTGTGTGTGTGAGTGGTGACTGGGTGATGGAGGGTTCGGTGTGTGTGTGTGGAGACTGGGTGACGGAGGGTTCGGTGTGTGTGAGTGGGGACTGGGTGACGGAGGGTTCGGTGTGTGTGTGGAGACTGGGTGACGGAGGGTTCGGTGTGTGTGTGTGTGGAGACTGGGTGACGGAGGGTTCGGTGTGTGTGTGTGTGGAGACTGGGTGACGGAGGGTTCGGTGTGTGTGTGTGTGGAGACTGGGTGACGGAGGGTTCGGTGTGTGTGTGTGTGGAGACTGGGTGACGGAGTGTTCGGTGTGTGTGTGTGTGGAGACTGGGTGACGGAGGGTTCGGTGTGTGTGTGTGTGGAGACTGGGTGACGGAGGGTTCGGTGTGTGTGTGTGGAGACTGGGTGACGGAGGGTTCGGTGTGTGAGTGGTGACTGGGTGATGGAGGGTTCGGTGTGTGAGTGGAGACTGGGTGGCGGAGTGTTCGGTGTGTGTGAGTGGGGACTGGGTGACGGAGGGTTCGGTGTGTGTGTGTGGAGACTGGGTGACGGAGGGTTCGGTGTGTGTCTGTGTGGAGACTGGGTGACGGAGGGTTTGGTGTGTGTGTGTGTGTGAGTGGAGACTGGGTGACGGAGGGTTTGGTGTGTGTGTGTGTGTGAGTGGGGACTGGGTGACGGAGGGTTCGGTGTGTGTCTGTGTGGAGACTGGGTGACGGAGGGTTTGGTGTGTGTGTGTGTGTGAGTGGTGACTGGGTGACGGAGGGTTTGGTGTGTGTGTGTGTGTGTGAGTGGTGACTGGGTGACGGAGGGTTCGGTGTGTGTGTGAGTGGTGACTGGGTGACGGAGGGTTCGGTGTGTGTGTGAGTGGAGACTGGGTGACGGAGGGTTTGGTGTGTGTGTGTGTGTGAGTGGTGACTGGGTGACGGAGGGTTCGGTGTGTGTGTGAGTGGTGACTAGGTGACGGAGGGTTCGGTGTGTGTGTCTGTGTGGAGACTGGGTGACGGAGGGTTCGGTGTGTGTCTGTGTGGAGACTGGGTGATGGAGGGTTCGGTGTGTGAGTGGTGACTGGGTGATGGAGGGTTCGGTGTGTGAGTGGAGACTGGGTGGCGGAGGGTTCGGTGTGTGTGAGTGGGGACTGGGTGACGGAGGGTTCGGTGTGTGTCTGTGTGGAGACTGGGTGACGGAGGGTTTGGTGTGTGTGTGTGAGTGGAGACTGGGTGATGGAGGGTTCGGTGTGTGTGTGTGTGTGGAGACTGGGTGACGGAGGGGTCGGTGTGTGTGTGTGTGTGTGGAGACTGGGTGATGGAGGGTTCGGTGTGTGTGTGTGTGGAGACTGGGTGACGGAGGGTTTGGTGTGTGTGTGTGTGTGTGGAGACTGGGTGATGGAGGGTTCGGTGTGTGTGTGTGTGTGGAGACTGGGTGACGGAGGGGTCGGTGTGTGTGTGTGTGTGGAGACTGGGTGATGGAGGGTTTGGTGTGTGTGTGTGTGCAGACTGTGTGACGGAGGGTTCGGTGTGTGTGTGTGTGTGGAGACTGTGACGGAGGGTTCGGTGTGTGTGTGTGGGTGGAGACTGGGTGACGGAGGTTTCGTTGTGTGTCTGTGTGGAGACTGGGTGACGGAGGGTTCAGTGTGTGTGTCTGTGTGGAGACTGGGTGACGGAGGGTTTGGTGTGTGTGTGTGAGTGGAGACTGGGTGATGGAGGGTTCAGTGTGTGTGTGTGTGGAGACTGGGTGACGGAGGGATCGGTGTGTGTGTGTGGAGACTGGGTGACGGAGGGTTCGGTGTGTGTGAGTGGAGACTGGGTGACGGAGGGATCGGTGTGTGTGTGTGGAGACTGGGTGACGGAGGGTTCGGTGTGTGTGAGTGGAGACTGGGTGACGGAGGGTTCGGTGTGTGTGTGTGTGGAGACTGGGTGACGGAGGGTTCGGTGTGTGTGTGTGTGTGTGGAGACTGGGTGACGGAGGGTTCGGTGTGTGTGTGTGTGGAGACTGGGTGACGGAGGGTTTGGTGTGTGTGTCTGTGTGGAGACTGGGTGACGGAGGGTTTGGTGTGTGTGTGAGTGGAGACTGGGTGACGGAGGGTTCGGTGTGTGTGTGAGTGGTGACTGGGTGATGGAGGGTTCGGTGTGTGTGTGTGTGGAGACTGGGTGACGGAGGGTTCGGTGTGTGAGTGGAGACTGGGTGGCGGAGGGGTCGGTGTGTGTGTGTGAGTGGAGACTGGGTGACGGAGGGTTCGGTGTGTGTGTGTGTGGAGACTGGGTGACGGAGGGTTCGGTGTGTGAGTGGAGACTGGGTGACGGAGGGTTCGGTGTGTGTCTGTGTGGAGACTGGGTGACGGAGGGTTTGGTGTGTGTGTGTGTCTGTGTGGAGACTGGGTGACGGAGGGTTTGGTGTGTGTGTGTGTGTGAGTGGAGACTGGGTGACGGAGGGTTCGGTGTGTGTGAGTGGAGACTGGGTGACGGAGGGTTCGGTGTGTGTGAGTGGAGACTGGGTGACGGAGGGTTCGGTTTGTGTGAGTGGAGACTGGGTGACGGAGGGTTCGGTGTGTGTGTGTGTGGAGACTGGGTGACGGAGGGTTTGGTGTGTGTGTGTGTGTGAGTGGAGACTGGGTGACAGAGGGTTTGGTGTGTGTGTGTGAGTGGAGACTGGGTGACGGAGGGTTCGGTGTGTGTGTGAGTGGAGACTGGGTGACGGAGGGTTTGGTGTGTGTGTGTGAGTGGAGACTGGGTGACGGAGGGTTCGGTGTGTGTCTGTGTGAAGACTGGGTGACGGAGGGTTTGGTGTGTGTGTGAGTGGAGACTGGGTGACGGAGGGTTCGGTGTGTGTGTGTGAGTGGAGACTGGGTGACGGAGGGTTCAGTGTGTGTGTCTGTGTGGAGACTGGGTGACGGAGGGTTCAGTGTGTGTGTGTGTGGAGACTGGGTGACGGAGGGATCGGTGTGTGTGTGGAGACTGGGTGACGGAGGGTTCGGTGTGTGTGAGTGGAGACTGGGTGACGGAGGGTTCGGTGTGTGTGTGTGTGTGGAGACTGGGTGACGGAGTGTTCGGTGTGTGTCTGTGTGGAGACTGGGTGACGGAGGGATCGGTGTGTGTGTGTGAGTGGAGACTGGGTGACGGAGGGTTCGGTGTGTGTGTGTGTGGAGACTGGGTGACGGAGGGTTCGGTGTGTGTGTGTGTGTGTGGAGACTGGGTGACGGAGGGTTCGGTGTGTGTGTGTGTGGAGACTGGGTGACGGAGGGTTCGGTGTGTGAGTGGAGACTGGGTGACGGAGGGTTCGGTGTGTGTCTGTGTGGAGACTGGGTGACGGAGGGTTTGGTGTGTGTGTGTGTCTGTGTGGAGACTGGGTGACGGAGGGTTTGGTGTGTGTGTGAGTGGAGACTGGGTGACGGAGGGTTCGGTGTGTGTGAGTGGAGACTGGGTGACGGAGGGTTCGGTGTGTGTGTGGAGACTGGGTGACGGAGGGTTTGGTGTGTGTGTGTGTGTGAGTGGAGACTGGGTGACGGAGGGTTCGGTTTGTGTGAGTGGAGACTGGGTGACGGAGGGTTCGGTGTGTGTGTGTGTGGAGACTGGGTGACGGAGGGTTTGGTGTGTGTGTGTGTGTGAGTGGAGACTGGGTGACGGAGGGTTTGGTGTGTGTGTGTGAGTGGAGACTGGGTGACGGAGGGTTCGTTGTGAGTGGAGACTGGGTGATGGAGGGTTCGGAGTGTGTGTGTGGAGACTGGGTGACGGAGGGTTCGGTGTGTGTGAGTGGAGACTGGGTGACGGAGGGTTCGGTGTGTGTCTGTTTGGAGACTGGGTGACGGAGGGTTCGGTGTGTGTGTGAGTGGAGACTGGGTGACGGAGGGTTCGGTGTGTGTGTGTGTGGAGACTGGGTGACGGAGGGTTCGGTGTGTGTGTGAGTGGAGACTGGGTGACGGAGGGTTCGGTGTGTGTGTGTGGAGACTGGGTGACGGAGGGTTCGGTGTGTGTGTGTGTGGAGACTGGGTGACGGAGGGTTCGGTGTGTGTCTGTGTGGAGACTGGGTGACGGAGGGTTCGGTGTGTGTGTGTGTGTGAGTGGAGACTGGGTGACGGAGGGTTCGGTGTGTGTGTGTGTGTGGAGACTGGGTGACGGAGGGTTCGGTGTGTGTGTGCGTGGAGACTGGGTGACGGAGGGTTCGGTGTGTGTGTGTGGAGACTGGGTGACGGAGGGTTCAGTGTGTGTGTGTGTGGAGACTGGGTGATGGAGGGTTCGGTGTGTGTGAGTGGAGACTGGGTGACGGAGGGTTCGGTGTGTGTCTGTGTGAAGACTGGGTGACAGAGGGTTTGATGTGTGTGGTGTGGTGTTTCTGATGGTTCTGGTCATGTGGTGTGGTGTGGTATTACCGATGGTTCTGGTGGTGTGGTGGTTCTGATGATTCTGGTCGTGTGTTGTGGTGGTTCTGGTGGTGTGATGGGAGGGTTCTGATGGTTCTGGTTGTGTGATGGGAGGGTTCTGATGGTTCTGGTGGTGTGGTGTGGTGTGGTGGTTCTTTTGGTTCTGGTGATGTGGTGGTTCTGATGATTCTGGTCGTGTGTTGTGGTGGTTCTGGTGGTGTGATGGGAGGGTTCTGATGGTTCTGGTTGTGTGATGGAGGGTTCTGATGGTTCTGGTGGTGTGGTGTGGTGTGGTGGTTCTGATGGTTCTGGTGATGTGGTGGTTCTGGTGGTGTCGTGGTTCTGATGGTTCTGTTGGTATGGTGTGGTGGTTCCGGTGGTGTGGTGTAGTGTGGTATGGTGTGGTGTGTTGTGGTGTGGTTGTTCCGGTTGTGTGGTGTGGTGTGGTGTGGTGTGGTGTGGTGTTTACGGTGGTGTGGTGTGGTGTTTTTGGTTCTGGTGGTGTGGTGTGGTGTGTTTACGGTGGTGTGGTGTGGTGTGGTGTGGTGGTTCCGGTGGTCTGGTGGTGTGGTGTGGTGGTGTGGTGTTTCTGGTGGTCTGGTGGTTCTGGTGGTGTGGTGGTTCTGTTGGTTCTGGTGGTGTGGTGTGGTGGTTCTGATGGTTCTGGTGATGTGGGTGGTTCTGATGGTGTGGTGGTGTGATGTGGTGGTTCTGGTGGTGTGATGTGGTGGTTCTGGTGGTGTTGTGTTCTGGTGGTGTGGTGTGGTGGTGTGGTGTGGTGGTTCTGTTGGTGTGGTGTGGTGGTTCTGGTGTGGTGGTTCTGATGGTTCCGGTGGTGTGGTGTGGTGTGGTGTGTGGTGTGGTGTGGTGGTTCTGTTGGTGTGGTGTGGTCGTTCTGTTGGTTCCGGTGGTGTGGTGTGGTGTGGTGGTTCTGATGGTTCCGGTGGTGTGGTGTGGTGTGGTGTGGTGTGGTGTGGTGGTTCTGATGGTTCTGGTGGTGTGGTGTGTTGGTTCTGATGGTGTGGGTGTGGTGTGCTGTGGTGGTTCTGTTGGTGTGGTGTGGTGGTTCTGTTGGTTCCGGTGGTGTGGTGTGGTGTGGTGTGGTGTGGTGGTTCTGGTGGTGTGGTGAGGTGTGGTGGTTCTGATGGTTCTGGTGGTGTGCTGTGGTGGTTCTGATGGTTCTGTTGGTGTGTTGGTTCTGCTGGTGTGGTGTGGTGGTTTCTGATGGTTCT